>NW_027361785.1:9740000-9835000 GCF_039654945.1 Dendrobates tinctorius
TTGAATGTCCTTTTCTTAACAATCCTTTCAAGGCTGCAGCTATCCCAGTTGCTTGTGCACCTTTGTCTACCTCACTTTTTCCTTCCACTCAACTTTCCATTAATATGCTTGGATACAGCAATCCGTTAACAGACAACTTCTTTAGCAATGACCTTCTGTGGCTTATCCTCCATGTGGAGTGTGTCAATGATTGCCTTCTGGACATGTCAAGTCAACAGTCTTCCCGATAATTGTGGAGCCTACTGAAATAGACTAGGAGACCTTTAGAAATGCTTAGGAAGCCTTTGCAGGTGTTTTTTGTTAACTCTAATTTACTGAGATAATGACTTTTGGGTTTTCATTGGCTGTAAGCCATAATCATCAACATTAACAGAAATAAACACTTGAAAGGCATCACTCTGCTTGTGATGACTCTATATAATATATGAGCTTCACTTTTTGCATTGAGAACTGAAATAAATTAACGTTTTGAAGGTATCCTAATTTTGTGAGAAGCACATGTACAGTATATGTAGCCCTTATAGGCCCTTAACCCATCATATTTAATAGGAACAGTGCAGCAGAGACTCCAATAATACCATAAGTAGGAAGTTGTAACCATATAATCTGGGTAAAAAACCAAGGACTAACTAAAGACAAAGGACAAATAAACATAGGGGGGCAAATATGAATTGTTGGGGTATGTGCACACAATCAGTAAATGCTGCTGGTTGGATGCTGCGTACTTGCAGCGTCCATCTGTTACAGCATAGTGGATGGGATTTCAAGAAATCCCATGCCCACTATGCATTGCCAGACGTCTGTAGCTCACCTGCAGAGACGGACATGCGGCGCGTTTTTCCAGACCGCAACATGTCTATTTATCTTGCGGAGACATGAGCCTCTTCAAGTTAAATTTCACCCGTACAATATATTGGACACAGCGAATCCAAATCCGCACATTTTAGCAAACACATGTAGATTCACCTGCCTTCAATAGTCGGCAGCTCTTTGGACGCAGCCGACATGTGCTGCGTCCAAAGCGCTGCCAATTTCTGAACGTGTGCACATACCCTGAGTGTCATGAACAAATCAACCATTATATTGGGCCCAAAAGTAGTCCCAATGAGCCCATGTTGTCTCAAAAAGCTCCATTTTAGCATTCAATGAGGTTGTCATATAGTCCATTCTACAGATATCTGAGATTGACCTGCTCCCTATTTTACATACTGTATATCTTATGGTTTGTAAAAAAAATTTAATTCATCATGCAGGTGCCAGTGGTGGCATGATCGGATCTCTAATATACATGACAAATTGCTTGAGAGAAAAATAAAATTTCTTCCTCAAAATGGCGATGGCCGCATCTGCACAGTAGCATAATTCAGAACGTGATAGATGCTAATGTGTAGGTGCCATTTTTCTAGAGGAAAAAAAATTGTTTACACCAATATGACACCGGCGGTGCCTATGCAGTAGTATCTATTGGCAATCCGATTTTTTTTTTACAAACAATAAGACATACAGTATGTAAAATAGGGGGCAGGTCACTGAGGGATCAGTGACCTGTCATAAGCCATACAGATGAATATGTAAGCAAAGCACCACATAAAGTCCCCCCCCCACAGGCCACCACGAAGCAAGACAATCTCATGAACTGAAAACTACAAATAAAGATTAAACAACAACCATAAGATGGATTTCATAAACCCAGGTATTATTTTAATCATTATAATGGCACCACCCTGACAGTGTCTGTAGGTTACTGTGCCATGATGACAATTCCTTCTGCCTGTTTCGCCCCAGACTTAAAATCATCCGCTACTGGGTTTGGCTGCCTCTGGAAAAGCATCCGACCCATCTGTACCACTTCCTGCGAAGCTTCAGCATCTTTCTGTTTCTCCCTCCATCCGACTCCCACCCTAAAGGTGTCCGCCCAGGCTATGAGTCGCCATATCTTCTGTCTAATGTTCTGGCCCACTGTATTGATGTCCAGTGGCTGTGGATAATGTGGGCTGTCGCTGCTTAATGTTGCGTGGCTGCCGTTAAGAATTATGTTTTCCACTCATGACCCTTCGGGATGCCCATCGTGTTGTAAGCCCCTTTAAGATCAAATTTAGAAAACCATCTGGCCTCCAGAAGCTGATCATATAGGTCAGGTATGAGTGGAAGTGGGTACTTTTAACCTTGTTTTTGTTTAGTTCTCGGACATCGAGGCAAGGACAGAAAACCCCATCTTCCTTACAAAGAAGAGTCTGGCAGCTACAGGGGAGGAGGAAGGACGGATATGACCCTTTCATAAAATTTTGTTAACTTAAGGTAGTGTCACACTTAGCGAAGTACCAGCGATCCTGACCAGCGATATGACGCGGTCAGGATCGCTGGTGTATCGCTAAGTGGTCGCTAGTGAGCTGCCACACAGGCAGATCTCACCAGTGACATCGCTGAGGTCAGGGGTCGCTACTTACCTATCAGATGAGGCGTTCCTGACGTCCTCCCGCCCGCATCCATGCATCGCTCGCCTCCAAAGCAGGAAGCCCCAGCAGGAAGCTGACGGCGAGAAACGGTCCAGGACGTTCTCGCGCGATCAGCGATAACCAGCGGGGGAGCGGTCGGAGGTAAGTATCAGGCATAGCGATATCGCTAGCAATATCGCTATAACGTCACAAAAACCAGTGATATTATAGCGATATTGCTAGCGATATTGCTTAGTGTGACAGGCCCTTCATTCTTTCATGGTGGTATATTCAGGCCCAGAAAAATTGTAAAGGCAAGCTTTAGGTTGTTTGTCATTAGGGACAAGATTAATAACACAATCATAAGGACGATGGTGAGGTATTATCTCCTCTTTTTCCGAGAACACATCTTCGAAGTCCTTCAGGCACCCAGGCATGCCTTTCAGACTAAAGGGCCTGTCACACTAAGCGATATCTCTAGCAATATCGCTATAACTTGTGATGTTACAGCGATATTGCTAGCGATATCGCTGTGTGTGATACTTGCCTATGACCCGCTCCCCCGCTGCTTATCGCTGATCGCGCGAGAACAGGCTGGACTGTTTCTTGTCGTTAGCTTCCTGCGCGCTTCCTGTGGAGAGACGAGCGACGAGCATGGAGCCGGGCGGGAGGACGCAGGATCGCCTAGTGTGACAGGTAAGTGGCGACCCCCGAGCACTGCGATGTCGCTGGTGAGATCTGCCTGTGTGGCAGCTCACTAGCGACTACTTAGCGATGCACCAGCGATCCTGACAGCGTCATATCACTGGTCGGGATCGCTGGTGCATCGCCAAGTGTGACAGTACCTTTACAGAGTATATTTGTACAGTCTTTAGACATTTCTTGCAACAATTGGGGCCCCATTTAAATAATCTCCTTCTGACACCAATCAATAACAGGATTGTGAATATGTAATCATGGAAGCCCCAGCACCAACACAGCAGGTAAAATATTCAAAACAAAACAGGAGATAGATTCAGAGTGGAGAGCTCCCACATAACCCATTCACAATCTTGAACGTATGCATACATCCAGGTCACCTGGTACTTACCAATCTTGGATGTACGGATATGTACAGGCGACTCTGCATGCACAAAGGCAGTGTGCACGTGATCACTGATGGCTGTCAGCTGATTCAGACTGCTGACACCCAGCACTCAGTGCCAGGAGCAATGAAAATCTGTGCTCCAGGAGGAAAATAGCACTCTGTCCCTCCAGAGTCTTGCCGTGTGGCTAAGCAGTACTGTAAAGCCAAATATGGGATATTTCTACATTCAGCCGAAATTGTGGGACAAATTTTTGTGCCATTTTTACCTATTTCCCAGTGTGAAAATGTAAAATCTGGGGCTAAAATAAAATTTTGGTCATAAAATGTAATTATTTTTTTCTTCACAACCCAATGGTATAAAATTCTGTGACATCCCTGTGGTCTTAATATGATCACTGAATCCCTAGATGGATTTATTGAGAGGTGTAGTTTGCAAAATGGTGTCTCTTATGGGGGATTCTGCTATTTTGGTGCCTCAGGGGCTTTGCCAATGTGGCATGGCACCCTCAAATCAGTCCAGCAAAATCTGAACTTCAATACAGCGCTTCTTGCCTTCTGAGTTGTGCACTGTGCCTCAAAAGTATTTTTCCACCACATATGGGGGTATCGGCGTGCTCAGGAGAAATTGCATAACAAATTTTATGGTACATTTTCTCCTGCTATTCTTGTGAAAATGAAAATAATTGGGGCTAAAACAAAATTTTTAGGTGAAAAATATTTTTTTTCTTCATTTTCATAGATCAACATTTTTGTGAAGCACCTGTGGGTTCAAGGTGCTCACGACACATCTAGATTGATTCCTTGAAGGGTCTAGTTTCCAAAATGGGGTCATTTGTGGGAGATCCCCACTGTTTAGGCACATCAGGGGCTCTCCAAACTAAGCATGACAGCTGCAGACCATTCCATCAAAGCTTGCATTCCAAAACATCACTCCTTTTCTGAGCCCTGTTGTGCACCCTAACAGTAGTTTACCCCCACATATGGGATATCTGCATACTCAGAAGAAATTGCACAACAAATATTGGGTTCAATTTTCTCCTGTTACCTTGTATTTTCATGGCTTTACATTTTAAACTTCTTTGAAGCTCCGAGGGGTTCAAGGTGCTCACTATGGATCACCCAAGGGGATACTTGGTACCAGGCCACTTCTTAAAAGGGGCAGTGTCACGGCAGCGGTGACCCGGTCCGTGGCCCTGGGTGTCCAATAAAAGAGGAATAGTGAAAAAGGGAAAAATGAAGTGTTTGTAATAAAGTGTTCGTGATGCCACCTGTGGTTTTTGGTCAGAGGTGACCAGCACTGCAGAGCAGATCCTCTGGGACTGATGGTAATGCAGCTAAGTTGGTGCAGCGCTCCACAGGCAGAGCTTTGTCCCAGGGCAGTTGGCATGTAGATGTTAGAGGTAGTGATGAAAGATGTAGCAGAGTTGGGTAGGTGATACAGGAAAGATTCAGAAGACACAGCTGGGCGCAGTTTCCTTTACCTTTTACTGAGCAGTGCATGTACAGTCCAGGGCTCAGGTTACAGATGGTTCTGGAGTTGGTCAGCCTGAAAGCAATTTGTGAATCTCCTTATTCAGGTGGGTTGTGAGGCCTCCTTTCTAGCACTATTCTCTGGGGTACTTGCTGCTGTAAACTCTCTTCAAGATCCTCTCTCTGTCTGCCACTTAGGTAGAATTCCACTCGCATGACAGGTAACTGTAGTCCGCCTCAGGGATCGCTCCGATCTGGCATCTCGGGCTCACATGTGCTGCTGTGTCATCGAGTATCAGTTGGGGACAGAGGATCTGTGGTCTTCTGTCCTCTGGATTCTGCTGCTGGGGCTTTAGTACCCACACAGCCTCGGGCTCCGGGGCCCGGTCTCTGGCGCACAAGCCTGAGGGGTGAGCTCAGCTATAGCTCCTGTCCCCAGCTCCTCTCCACATGTCCTGTCTCAACCCTGTTCAGGCACTAACTCTCTCCACTAACTTCCTCCTCCTGACCAGAGAGAGCAGCTACCCTGAAGTTGGGTTTAGAGCTCCCTCTGCTGGCCTGGAGCAAGAACTGTGTTGTGTGCTGGAACTACCTGGTAAGGAGATTCCTTCTTTACTTCCAGGAATGACATCACTCCCCATGGAGGGAGGCGAAGCCACTGTGGCAACCAAACTCCTGGGGTACCACAACTACATATTTAGATACATTCCTGGTGGGGTCTAGTTTCCAAAATGATGTCACTTGTGGGAAAATTTCCACTGTTTAGGTACATCAGGGGCTCTCCAAGCATGACATGGCGTCCGCTATTTATTCCAGCAAATTTTGCATTAAAAAAGTCAAATGGCGCTCCTTCCCTTCAGAGCCCTGCCATGTATCCAAAAATTAGTTTCCCTCCCACATATGAGGTATCAACGAACTCAGAAGAAATTGCACCACAAATCGTATGATGCTATCTCTCCTGTCATGCTTGTGAAAATGTAAAATTTGGGACTAAAATAAATATTTGGGGGAACAATGTGAATTTTGTTATTTTCGCGGCTCAATGTTATTACCTTCTGTAAAGCCCTTAGGGCTCAAGGTGCTCATCACACATCTAGATACATTCCTTGAGGAGTCTAGCTTCCAAAATGATGTCCACAGTTTTGACACATCCGGGGCTCTCAAAACGAGACATAACACTGGCAGCCTATTCCATCAAATTCTGTGTTCCAAAACGTCACTTTTTCTATTCTTAGCCGTGCCATGAGCCTAAACACTAGTTTACCCCCACATATGGGGTATCTGCATACTCAGGAGAAATTGTTCAACAAATTTTGGGGTTCATTTTCTCCTGCTATCCTTGTAAAAATAAAAAAAAATGGAGCTAAGTAATATTTCTGTGGGAAAAATTAGATTTTTTTCACAGCTCAATGTTATAAACTTCTGTAAAACACCTGGGGGTTCAAGGTGCTCACCACACATTTTGATAAGTTCTCTGAGGGGTCTTTTTTCCAAAATGGTGTCACTTGTGGGGGGTTTCCACTGTTTAGGCACATCAGAGGCTCTCGAAATGTGACATGGCATCCGCTAATTATTCCAGCAAATTTTGCATTCAAAATGCAAATAGCACTCCTTTCAATACAAGCTCTGCCATGCGCCAAAACAGTGGTTTCCCCCCACATTTGGGGTTCGGCATGCTCAGGAGAAATTGCACATCAAATTTCGGGGTTCATTTTTTCCTGTTACACTTTAGAAAATAAAAAAAATTATTTGAAGTAAAATTGAGCACCTTGAGGGGTGCAGTTTTTAGAATTGTAATGTGGTTCCTCAAAAAATGGTTTTGTAAATTTTGTTGAAAAAATTAGAAATCGCTGGTAAACTTTTTAACCCTTATAACTTCCTAACAAAAAAAATGTTTAAAAAGTTCTGCTGACATAAAGTAGACTTGTGGGAAATGTTATTTATGAACTATTTTGTGTGATATAACTATCTCATTTAATGGCATAAAAATTAAAGTTTGAAAATTGCAAAATTTTCCAAATTTTTGTCAAATTTCCATTTTTTTCATAAATAAAAGCAAGTCATATCAAATAAATTTTACCACCATCATGAAGTCCATGACACAAAATAGCAATCTTGGAAACAGTGGGATTTGTTGAAGTGTTCTGTAGTTATTACCACATAGGTTGACAGTTGTCAGAATTGTAATATTTGGCAGGGTCATGAAGGTGCAAACAGCCTTGGGGAATGAAGGGGTTAAACGTGAAATCCACCTTTACCCTCTTGACCAAATGATGGCTAAAGTTGTCTTGTCAATTGTGAAAATTTTAATGGGTCTTTGCAAACTAACTGTCCTTAATCCTAACTTCAGAACCAGTCCCCAAGCATTAAAGTTTGCAGCAGACCCTCGGGCAATGAATGCCATATGCTATTAAGACCTGGTTCTTGAAGGATAACACTGTATTTACCAGTACTTTATCAAAAGAAAAAAAGGACCTGGGAGTCTGGGTGACCTCATTGGCCATCACCTAGACTCAGGAGTTCTAACGATGGTTTACTTCTCTGAGGATGAGTTGAGCAATTCTTGAGAAAATATCCAGAGTACAGACATGGTCATGTCCACGTTTTTTCTTCAC
Organism: Dendrobates tinctorius; assembly: GCF_039654945.1. Taxonomy (NCBI): domain Eukaryota; kingdom Metazoa; phylum Chordata; class Amphibia; order Anura; family Dendrobatidae; genus Dendrobates; species Dendrobates tinctorius. The sequence goes on from NW_027361785.1 coordinate 9,747,608, forward strand.
AACACGAAAACTAGCAACTCTAACCTCCAATGGCTCCACATTCGGTAAAGAGACGTGCTCTGGGGAAGTATAAAGGGCAGCCTGCTGTTCACGTCACTCATGGATTCTGCAGTCCATTTGTATGGCCTGAGTCCTGGCCTCCGCCAGAGAACAAAGGGCGTCATGAAGGACCTGGGCATCCTTATGAGTTTCAGAAAGTCCTTTGTGGAACTTGCATCTGAGAGCTGCATTGTTCCACAGAACTTCAGCTGACCACTGTTGGAACTCAGTACAGTAGTCATCAGCTGTGCAAACTGCCTGTGCCAGGTTCCTGATCTTAGCCTCAGCATCCTGGATCCTGCCGGGTTTGTCATAGATCAGACCTAATATGTTAAAAAAGGTTCTGCAGAATACCGTTTTGGGGCTTGTGAAGACAAGTAAAATGCCCAGATCTGAGGACCCCCCTCGCAGTAGGGACATGATTATTTCCCACCTGCTGGAACTCATCCCCTGCTGAACGGGAACTCAGGGTAAAAATAACCTGTAGCTTTCCATGAACACCCTAAGCTGGTCTTTCTCTCCCGAAAAATTAACAGGGAGAGCCATTAGAGAATCAGAAGAGACCAACTGTATGTCAAAGGGTACTGACGTCACAGCCACTACTGGCAGTAGAGGGCTATAGGAAGTATTCATAAAATTAATTACCTTGCAAATGGTATTGTGATTACTCCATACTCTGGCATTCCTTAGCCAGATCCTGAGTCATCTGCATCAAATTCACTACCTGGTCACTAAGCATGTGAACAGGACCCATGCTGGCGAGAAAGAAAAATGTGTTGGCCAGATGTAATATGACGCTGAATCACTTCTCATGAACAAATCATGAGGATAGTCAAGGAGTCTTAGGTCAAAAAGCAGGAAGGTGCATCATAAACAGAGGTAAAAGACAAGAGTGTAGTCAGGTCAGGGTCCGAGGTCAAAACACCAGGAGGATAGAGGATCAGAACACAAGGGTTAAACAGATGGCTGGTCAGAATAAGGTCCATGGTCAGGCAACTAAAGATTAAAAAGCAAAACACTAGGCCCAGAGATAACCAAACACACTTAGCTGAAGCTATGTCTGGCAGATGTCTGGGACTAACAGCCCAGCAAAGTAGCAGAGCCATCACCTGGAACAATGAACACCTGGAAACAACCCAGTACCAACCAATCTCAGAGTGGATGGCTGATCTGTCAAGCAAAACACTAACAGCTCAGCACATTCCAGCACCAGACTGGACATTGAGCTGTTAAAGTACTGACAGCTTCGGCTCATCCCTGTACCAGATTGGACGTTTGAGCCATCAGTAACTGCATTCCAAAGACACAGAGGGGTGGAATCATGGCAGGTTCATGGCATGATAGTCAGATTGAGTCGAAAGATGATACTACGGTGGATATCTCACTGTATGTGATTTGCTGTATAATTAGGACAGTAAAGTAGTCACAAAAGACACAGTTATGTGATAAAACCAAATCTTTCTAATAAGGAATAAGAGTGAAAAATCTTAACAGGAAAATACTATGCAGTTACGGATTCCTTCCAATAAGTAATACCAATGTGATATACAACAGTAGTTAGAGCAATGCACGGTCATTGTATATTAGAGCCAAATCCTTCCAATAAGGAGTAAGAGTAGAACACCATGTAAAACATAGTTTTATACATTGGAACCAACTCCTTCCAACAAGGAGTAAGAATGAACCACTTTAGTAAGCACATAAGGATATACAGTATAAATACCCTAAGGTGCTCAATAGTATCAAAACAATTCCATTCATTAAACTGGTATTCCAATAAGTGCTATAACTGCTATCCCAATAAGTATTAGGTGTAATAATAATAATAATAATAGTAATAATATTAGCAAATACCTACAATTATAAATGTAGTATAGCTTTTTTTTATTTGCTATGTCTCTTGCAGGTGCAGGCATTGCAGGATCTTAGGTATCCATGTTTACGATTACTAGCAACTAGATAACTGTCACTATATCAATGGTCGTAACCATGGATACCTAAGGATGGAAGTTTAGCAAATAAAAAAAACTATACTACATTTTTAATTGGAGATATTTGCTACTATTAATATTACACCTACTACATATTGGGATATGATCTTGGAGATGGAAATATCCCTTTAAGGAGAAAATACTAATTTTATTAGATATACATTAAAAAGAAAAACTAATAACATATACCCACAAGACCATGGTGTGTTTTAAAAAATGAGATATTCATCCAGATATAAACAACTTACTGATGGATATAGATTTGATGAGAGGAAAAGAATTTATCACTAAGTAGCCCTATTGTCGGGTACTGCCTTGCCACGAAGGTTAGCACCCTAAAAATAACGCAAGCTGTGGCACCACCGCTCAATGTAGACTTTCCCTCACGGTCCCAAAAACCCAACACAAAATTCACCAATCAACAGCCAATGCTAAGGTAGCATCCAGCATCCATCTTGGCTACAAGATGAATGCACTCTGCCAGTCTACTGTTTACCCTGCTTCCTGATTAACCTGTATGCTATGAGGAGGTATAAGAGGGTCAATGGTAAAGTGCTGGAGGGGAGATATGTTTCACTGAAGTTATTAGCTTCAGTGATCTAAACCTGGAAGTTTTGCTCCAGCATGTTATGTGCTGAGAGGGGTTAATCAGCCATGATTATCTTCACTTTATGGAAGAGTCCAGGAGGTAAAAGTGAAGCCTTTGGACTTAATGATTGTTCTGTGTACTTTGGGGGGGAGCAGACCTCCATAGCTTGGCTCTTGATAAACAGAGCTGAATCCTGTTTCCTGTGTGGGCGAACCCCGCATTTATAAGGACTATAGTGACTGCTGTTTGGTTTATGTCAAGAAGACTGAATACGTGTGTCTATTTTTTTTGTTTGGACTGGTTTATGAAGCCTGTTTTAACAAATCAGTTGAAAATTTAAACAAGAAGCATTCCTGTGACTACCTCGCTAAAGAGCCGAATGAACAGATCTACCACAGGAGCAAAATGCGTTGAGACCATGCCGTAGGACCACTTCTTAAAGGGAAGTATATTTTCTTCTCTTCCTTCAGTAGCCCTTTTTTGGCAATGTATGCTTTTTATCAAGCTATGTGAATTAGTAATATTTCCCATTTTAAGCAAATGTGTGCATTGGGTATGTCTATTGTGACCGGTTGCATCACTATTTATGCACATATGGATATTGATTTGTATGCTGGGAGTAGGGATCTTCCTGCTTTATCATCACTTTGGCTATGTGACAATTTTTTTGTGTCACCTCGTCATTCTGTTTGCTATATTGGTTGTTGATGGGTGAATTTTGTGTAGGTTTTAGGGACAGCAAGGGAAAGTCTACATTTAACGGGGGTGCTACAACTTGCGTTGCGTCTAGGGTGCCAACCTCCACGGCAAGGCAGTACCAGACAATAAGGCTGCTTAGTTTTAAACTATTTTCCTTCCATCACTCAATAAGTTTTTTTATATCTGGGTGTATATCTCATTTTTGTATATACACAATGGTCTTGTGTCTATACGTTGTTTCTTTTCCTTTTGAATGCATTTCTAATAAAATTAGTGTTTTATCCATAATGAAGGGAATTTTTTTGATACTATTGAGAACCTTAGAATTGTTTCCCCATATGCTGTATAATTTTCATACATTAAACTATATAAATACCCTGCCTAACAAACCGATACCCTATGGTAACGGAAATTAATAAATGTAAATATGTAAACCTCATCTTTCCAATAAGGAATTAGATTAATTGAAAATTGGTTTGAGGGAAGATTGTTGTAACGCTAGTTATCAAAACTTCTCACTGACCAGCTTTGAGGCAGGGGAGCCAAGAAGTCCGGGATCAAATACAAAGAGTGTATGTCAAAGGCAGAGGGGCAACGGAAAAGAGTAAACAGTTCACAGGCCGAAGTCAGCAGTCCAAAATAGTGCGGATTGAGACAAAGAGGCTAAGCAAACAAACTGTCAAAGGCAAGGTCCGTGATCAGGTAGCAAAAAAATCAGAACAGCAGTACACAAAAGCACAAGGCATGCACACTGCCGAGCAAAGCTACGATTGGCAATGGTCTGACCTCTGCCAGCCAGTCTAATAGCCACTTGATCAACCTGAAAGGGTGATGCCTGGAGGAAGCACTGCAGTGCCAGCCTATGATTGGGCTGCTGGGCAATCCTAAATTTGCATGGGAATAGCCTAAACCTATCCCGACCCAGCCCCTGATTGTGGTGGCCAGACTATCCCTAATAGCATGAGGATAGTAAGCAGGCTCCAGTACCTGTTGCTGATCTATCCCATTCACAATACTGATGGCCCAGTACACCATCTATTGGGTGGTTGAGCTGTTACTCACTGCATCCCTAGGACACAGTGAACAGTGTATTAATGACAAAAGGTACTGACCCGAGTTCATGATGCTGTGCTCTTGCTGCTCCTCACTTCAACAAGTGTTTCACACACGCTTCCTCAGGGAGTACAGTAGTTCAGGAACTTGCATCATTCCAAGCAATAATCCAGGACTTATCCATGTGGGAAACGCAGGGCAAAGGAAGAACAAGCATTCATACACATCTATATGGGAGACCAGGAGTACAGGAAGAAGAAGCGTTGGCAAACTTCTATGTAGTAGATACAGGGCAGAGGAAGAAGAAGCATTAACACATATCTATGTGTGCGATGGGGGAAGAGGAAGAAGATGAGTTCACACACACTTGTTCTTCCTCTGCATTTAATACATGGACGTGGCATGGATTAAAGCTTAGAATGATGCAAGTTCGTGAAGTACAACCTTGTATTGTATTACTGATGTCAGGCTGAAATTACTGCTCCCCACCTCCAATACTTACCTCATCCAGGACCTCTGCTCATTGTATCTCCTGTCATCACTGCCAGCCCGGCAGCTCATGTCAGCACTCGGCTCAAGATGAGTACTGAGCAGTGACTTGGGGACAGTGTAACCACAGGCTTCACAAAAATGGCACTGATGTGCTCCCACAGCTGTGATCTGGACAGCCCAGGGAGGCATTCTCAGGTAACAGCAGGAGGATTAAACTGTTTATTTTTAAATGGTTGTCTTCCTCATTGAACTGAGAAACATCTGGTCCTGGCAAGCCCACAACATTGGTTGTATGCACCCTGTAGTCAGTATTGGATACTTAGGATCTACGGCCCTCAGGCAGCATTACATTAAAAACAGGTATGATTCAGTATTGCGTATCACTACACTGTCTCAGGAATTTTTCCAGAAATCAATGTCTGTTAACACAGTTCACCATGGAATTGCTGGTCCTCCCTTTTTAATAACCAGTAAAGACTAAGTATTAATAGGTGGGGAAGCTCCGTGGTTATTGGGCCCTTCCCAGTCTGATAATATAAGCCCGCAGCTGTCTGTTTTCCTTAGCTGTTTATTACAAATATTGGAGGCCCCACGTCATTTTTTTTTATAAATAATGTATTTATTTAATATGTTAAATAAAGCTAAACATACTTTAGTGCAATATGAAAGGGACTAAAGAGTGCTATCTTATTATATATACACAGGTACATCTAACAAAATTAGAATATCACCGAAAAGTTAATTTATTTCAGTTCTTCAATACAAAAAGTCAAACTCATATATTATATAGAGTCATTACTAGAGTTGAGCGAAACGGGTCGAAAAATGTCAAAAGTCGCCGACTTTTGGTAAAGTCGGGTTTCATGAAACGAAACCCGACTCTAGGGTGAGGTCGGCCATGAGCTCGGCGACTTTAGCTCCAAAGTCGCATTTCAAAAGTTTGTTTTCCGCCCTTTTTCAGCCAATCAGGATCCACGGACACTGTGGGCAACGTGATGACATAGGCAGGGGTCACCACCATCTTTCAGAAGGGCATGCAAGTGATTGGCTTGCTTTGGGGGGCGTCACAGGGGGTATGAAAGGGCGTGCACGCCGACCGCCATGTTACTCATGCTGATCTCAGAATAGGGAGAGTTGCTGCTGCTGCTGATTCTGTAGGGAGAGCGTTAGGCAGGGAAGAAGACACCAAAAACTGCTTCTGCTGCTAGCGATTTTGCCTGTACAACACACCAGTCACTGTGTGTGCAGTGCAAGTGGAGGCTATATTTTGCTGGATCAGCTGTGTTGGTTGTTAGGTTGCCTTATAAGGCTTCCTGATAGCTGCATTGCTGTTTTCCCACTGCTCTGCAAACTGGTTTTTTAAAAGCAAACCAAATTTTTTTTTTGTCCTGGTGAGGTACTGAGCGTGCATTTTTTCACACCATACAGCGGTGTACGATCCTCACACAGTACTGTGTAATGGCTGTTATCATGGCCACAGTGAAGCTATCTGTGTGTCACTCTGTAAGAATAAGTCGAGGACATGTTCCGTTCTTACAGACCTACACCTTCTAGTTTTGTCTGCTTTTCAAACAGTTAAGTATATTTGCTGTTTGATCATATTCAAAACTATAGAGAGACAGCGTGTGTCAGTCCATATACTTAAAAAACACGGAGCTTGACAATTTTACGGACACCGGACAGCGGTGTACGTGCACGCTCCTCTCTCAGTACCGTGTAATGGCTGTTATCACGGCCACAGCAAAGCTATCTGTGTGTCACTCTGTAAGAATAAGTCGAGGACATGTTCCGTTCTTACAGACCTACACCTTCTAGTTTTGTCTGCTTTTCAAACAGTTAAGTATATTTGCTGTTTGATCACATTCAAAACTATAGAGAGACAGCGTGTGTCAGTCCGTATACTTAAAAAACACGGAGCTTGACAATTTTACGGACACCGGAGTACGTGCACGCTCCTCTCTCAGTACTGTGTAATGGCTGTTATCACGGCCACAGCGAAGCTATCTGTGTGTCACTCTGTAAGAATAAGTCGAGGACGTTCCGTTCTTACAGACCTACACCTTCTAGTTTTGTCTGCTTTTCAAACAGTTAAGTATATTTGCTGTTTGATCAAATTCAAAACTATAGAGAGACAGCGTGTGTCAGTCCGTATACTTAAAAAACACGGAGCTTGACAATTTTACGGACACCGGACAGTGGTGTACGCGCACGGTCCTCTCTCAGTACCGTGTAACGGCTGTTATCACGGCCGCAGTGAAGCTATCTGTGTGTCACTCTGTAAGGATAAGTCGAGGACATGTTCCGTTCTTACAGACCTACACTCTAGGGAGATTCCTATTCTGCCAAATTCTATATACACCTTGTAGTTTGTCATACACTAGCCAATTTCTGCCTGTGACATAGCGGTGTGATATTAACTGGGCCCCACACAATCCAACAGTGTCCACAAGTGTGTTCAGAAATTCTACATCTCCCCTGTCCTATAGTGACATTTTTCACACCTGCGACATTGAGCCTGTGACATAGCGGTGTGATATTAACTGGGCCTCACACAACAGTGTCCACAAGTGTGTTCAGAAATTCTACATCTCCCCTGTCCTATAGTGACATTTTTCACACCTGCGACATTGAACCTGTGACATAGCGGTGTGATATTAACTGGGCCTCACACAACAGTGTCCACAAGTGTGTTCAGTAATTCTACATCTCCCCTGTCCTATAGTGACATTTTTCACACCTGCGACATTGAACCTGTGACATAGCGGTGTGATATTAACTGGGCCTCACACAACAGTGTCCACAAGTGTGTTCAGTAATTCTACATCTCCCCTGTCCTATAGTGACATTTTTCACACCTGCGACATTGAGCCTGTGACATAGCGGTGTGATATTAACTGGGCCTCACACAATCCAACAGTGTCCACAAGTGTGTTCAGAAATTCTACATCTCCCCTGTCCTATAGTGACATTTTTCACACCTGCGACATTGAGCCTGTGACATAGCGGTGTGATATTAACTGGGCCTCACACAACAGTGTCCACAAGTGTGTTCAGAAATTCTACATCTCCCCTGTCCTATAGTGACATTTTTCACACCTGCGACATTGAACCTGTGACATAGCGGTGTGATATTAACTGGGCCTCACACAACAGTGTCCACAAGTGTGTTCAGTAATTCTACATCTCCCCTGTCCTATAGTGACATTTTTCACACCTGCGACATTGAACCTGTGACATAGCGGTGTGATGTTAACTGGGCCTCACACAACAGTGTCCACAAGTGTGTTCAGTAATTCTACATCTCCCCTGTCCTATAGTGACATTTTTCACACCTGCGACATTGAGCCTGTGACATAGCGGTGTGATATTAACTGGGCCTCACACAATCCAACAGTGTCCACAAGTGTGTTCAGAAATTCTACATCTCCCCTGTCCTATAGTGACATTTTTCACACCTGCGACATTGAGCCTGTGACATAGCGGTGTGATATTAATTGGGCCTCACACAATCCAACAGTGTCCACAAGTGTGTTCAGAAATTCTACGTCTCCCATGTCCTATAGTGACATTTTTCACACCTACGACATTGAGCCTGTGACATCGCTATGTGTGATATTAACTGGGCCTCACACAACAGTGTCCACAAGTGTGTTCAGAAATTCTAAATCTCCCCTGTCCTATAGTGACATTTTTCACACCTGCGACACTGAGCCTGTGACATAGCGGTGTGATATTAACTGGGCCTCACAAAATCCAACAGTGTCCACAAGTGTGTTCAGAAATTCTACATCTCCCCTGTCCTATAGTGACATTTTTCACACCTACGACATTGAGCCTGTGACATAGCGGTGTGATATTAACTGGGCCTCACACAACAGTGTCCACAAGTGTGTTCAGAAATTCTAAATCTCCCCTGTCCTATAGTGACATTTTTATCACCTGCGACATTGAGCCTGTGACATAGCGGTGTGATATTAACTGGGCCTCACACAATCCAACAGTGTCCACAAGTGTGTTCAGAAATTCGACGTCTCCCCTGTCCTATATACACCTTGTACCTTGTTTTACATTACTATTTAGTTTGTGGGATTTTGTGTACATTTTTACCAAAAATGAGGAAGGCTGGTGGAAGAGGCTGTGGAATTGGGCGGGGGTTGCCAGCTGGTAATGATGGTGTTGGTGGTGGATCTGATGGTAGTGGCAAAAGCAAAATAGGACCGAATGCAGGAGGTGTTGAGCCTGAGTCATCGTCTGGCTCCACAAGGCCTCGAAGGCTTAGTTTTCTAGGAGTTGGCAAACCGCTTTTAAAGCCAGAGTTTCAGGAAAAAGTTTTGGCTTAGGCTGGTTTCACATTTGCGTTTTTTAGCGCTGGAAAAAAACGCATACGTGCGCATGCGTTTTTTCCCCTATATTTAACATGGGTGCGCATACCTGCGCGCTGGCATGCGCACGTATGCGATTTTCATGCGCTGCGTTTTTTTGGGGTATGCGTTGGTATTTTCCAGAAGCAGCATGTTGCATTTTTTGGCCCTGGAAAAAAGCGCATGCGCACGTATGCGCACGTTTTGCGCTAAAAATGGCCATTATAGCCTATGGATGCGCATACGTGCGCACTGGCATGCGCAGGTATGCATTTTTTTAGCGCTGCGTTTTTTTGGTGGTGTCCACTTGTTGTCCTAGTTATAATCTTCTAAAGTAAAAAAAAAAAAGTCTATATAAAGGAGGTGCCTGCCAAAACTCTGCCACTACTACACTGACAGATTGAAGAGCAGACAGTCAACCAAGAACCCATTATATCAGCGAAGAATGTGAGTATATTACATTATATGCCTGTCCTTTTAAATTATGTATGTACTAATGATTTTTATTATTTTTACATGCAGTATGTCTTCAGAATCGGAGTATTCCCCATCGCGGCAGGAATTGGCGCAAGCAGACCGTGAGGTGATTATTTTCGTGCATCTGGTAAGTATATCTGCTGCTTCTCCAAATCTCTTACGTTTTTTTCAACTTTTTTAAGACATCGTCATCATCATCTTCTGCGGACGGGACTAGTGAGGGCGAAGAGCAGGAGCAGCGAAGCCAAGTCCCGGTGGTGATACGGAATGTAAGTATCAAATGATTTGTAATGTTCTTTATTTTTTATCTTCTATTTTTACTCTTTTTTATGTTTCTTTTTTTGTAACTTTTTATTCAATTTAAATTTGATTATTCTAATGAATGTGTTTTGTCTAGGTTCCACAACGGGATGAAGACGTCTACCTGGATAATGAGCAGCTCATCAGCCTGGTCCAGGAGCGTTCGCCGTTGTGGGACAGCCGTGACCGGCTGCACAAGGACATTGTGGTGACTCGGCGGCTATGGAATGAGGTGGCCGCAGCGTTGATGGATGGCTGGGACAGCGCCACAGCATCCTCCAAAAAGGCGTTTAGTGAGTATTTCCCTGCTCTGTATTGTGCCGCAGTGACTGTTGTCCTTGACGGCACTGTTGGGTTTCGTGCTAGGCATATTCTAGCAGGAAACCCAACAGTGTCATCGGGGTCTACAGTGACTGCTTTGAGTATTGTATTGCTACATTGTGCCGCAGTGACTGTTGTCCTTGATGGCACTGTTGGGTTTCGTGCTAGGTGTATTCTAGCAGGAAACCCAACAGTGTCATCGGGGTCTACAGTGACTGCTTTGAGTATTGTATTGCTACATTGTGCCGCAGTGACTGTTGTCCTTGACGGCACTGTTGGGTTTCGTGCTAGGCGTATTCTAGCAGGAAACCCAACAGTGTCATCGGGGTCTACAGTGACTGCTTTGAGTATTGTATTGCTACATTGTGCCGCAGTGACTGTTGTCCTTGACGGCACTGTTGGGTTTCGTGCTAGGCGTATTCTAGCAGGAAACCCAACAGTGTCATCGGGGTCTACAGTGACTGCTTTGAGTATTGTATTGCTACATTGTGCCGCAGTGACTGTTGTCCTTGACGGCACTGTTGGGTTTCGTGCTAGGTGTATTCTAGCAGGAAACCAAACAGTGTCATCGGGGTCTACAGTGACTGCTTTGAGTATTGTATTGCTACATTGTGCCGCAGTGACTGTTGTCCTTGACGGCACTGTTGGGTTTCGTGCTAGGTGTATTCTAGCAGGAAACCCAACAGTGTCATCGGGGTCTACAGTGACTGCTTTGAGTATTGTATTGCTACATTGTGCCGCAGTGACTGTTGTCCTTGACGGCACTGTTGGGTTTCGTGCTAGGCGTATTCTAGCAGGAAACCCAACAGTGTCATCGGGGTCTACAGTGACTGCTTTGAGTATTGTATTGCTACATTGTGCCGCAGTGACTGTTGTCCTTGACGGCACTGTTGGGTTTCGTGCTAGGTGTATTCTAGCAGGAAACCAAACAGTGTCATCGGGGTCTACAGTGACTGCTTTGAGTATTGTATTGCTACATTGTGCCGCAGTGACTGTTGTCCTTGACGGCACTGTTTTTTTTTCATCAACAGTGGACAAAGTCCGAACACGTTGGCGTTCGATCAAGGACCGCTTCAACAGTGATGTTCGTGCTGAGGGCCAGGTTCGCAGTGGATCTGCGTCAAGGACCAGAACTAGATACCGTCACTATCACGCGTTGCAGTTCCTAAGACCGGTCCTTGCCACGAGATCGTAAGTATTATAAATTTTGGGTTTTTATTTTTATTAATCTGTGTTTTTCTAATCCACAGCTGATGCTTCTTGTAAAGGCATGGTAGTAATGATTTTCCTTTCTTCCACAGCACCTGGAGCAGCACCCTGCAACCTGGCCCTGGAGCGGTCCTTCCTCGGACGTCCTCTGACCCGTCCCAGCCATCCGACAGCCAGGAAGCACCTTGCAGGTCAACCACACACACAGCTGGTGACCAGGAAGCTGGGCCATCAGGTGTTCCCCTGTCCCAGGTCTCTGCCACTGGTTATGCGGGCACTACCCGCCAGCGGCAGAGGGCCTTGGACAGGAATGTCTTGCCCGAGTTTATGCATTTGAGCGAGACATTTAATTCCAGCCTCAAGTCACTGTCCGACAGAGTTGAAAGCGGTTTTGCACTCATGGAATGTGGTTTTAACCACTTTGAACACCGCTTCAATTCTGTAGAACAGCGCCTTGACCGTCTGGAGGCCGACCTCAACAGACGAGCACACCATTTTTTTAGTAAGATTGAAAAGGGCATGGCGGAACACCTTAGTCCTGATCAACAGCTGAATGTGCTGCAGGCCTGCAACAATGCTTTCTTGCAGGCTATGCAGCATAATCGGTACGGTCAGCAGTCAGTGGTGTCCTTTCCACCTGTGCCACCATTGACTCGCTTCACCTCACTACCGACTTGTGCTGCATACCACTGCACGGACACCTCTATTCAAAGCCAGGACACCCACCGTTACACCACCACAAGTCTGAGTGCAGCTGGTCACTTCACCAACACCACCATGGCAAGCGCTGCTCCTGTCTGGAGCACCACCGCCACTCCCATGCATGCGTGGAGCTCAGCCACCACTAGGCAAACATGGAACAGCCCTGCCGCTACAACAACATGTAGTAGCCCTGCCACCACCACTCTGCAAACCTGGACCATCACTGCCGCCACCAGTCCTCCTGCAAGGACGAGCACTGACAACGAAGAGCAGCAGCAGCAGCCACCTCAGCAGCAGCAGCCACCTCAGCAGCAGCCACCTCAGCAGCAGCAGCAGCCACCTCAGCAGCAGCAGCAGCCACCTCAGCAGCAGCAGCAACCACCTCAGCAGCAGCAACCACCTCAGCAGCAGCAGCCACCTCAGCAGCAGCCGCCACCTCAGCAGCAGCCGCCACCTCAGCAGCAGCAGCCGCCACCTCAGCAGCAGCAGCAGCCATACCAGCAGATGGGGGACCTACATTCAATATTTGCCCCTAGTTCAAGGCGAAATATATCAAGGCGGGCATTGGGCCAAAGTCGGTCCAGGCACACAAGCCTACGGCGACATGCCATTACAACTAATGTACCTGAACAGATTTCCTCTCCTCCAAGTGTTCCTACTTTAATTCCCTTAACTGGACTACCTTCCCCCACAAGTTTTGTTGCCCCTTCCCCTCAAACACCGTCTTCAACTGCAAGTGTTGCATATTCCCTGCACACCCCCAAATTGAAACCATCTGCCCCCAAACGCCGGAAAAAATAATTTTTTGGTTTATTTTTGTGATAAAAAATAAATTTACATTTGTGGTTCACCATTACTAAGTTTCATTAATGTTGTTTGCGCCGCTCACACACACTGATGGGTAAATACATGTTAAAAACCAACCCAAGGCCTAGTATAGTCATATGTGAAATAACACGGACTAGTATAGTCATACCAAGGCCTAGTGTAATAACTCGAGTTTTACCAACTTGGATCTGGTTTCATGAAAAACAAACTGTTGAAACTTGTCTTAAAAATAAGTTTCTTTCTAGTTTCACCAGTTTGTTTTTTGTGAAACAAGATGCTAGTTGTTAAAAATCGAGTTATTACAGTAGGCCTTGGTATGACTATACTAGGCCGTGGTATTTCACATATTACTATACTACTAGCCCCAAGGCCTACTATACTCATATTTGAAATACCACGGCCTAGTATAGTCATTCCAAGGCCTAGTGTAATAACTCTAGTTTTACCAACTAGAATCTGGTTTCATGAAAAACAAACTGTTGAAACTTGTCAAGTTTCACCCGTTTGTTTTTCGTGAAACAAGATCCTAGTTGGCAAAAATCGAGTAGGCCTTGTTATGACTATACTAGGCCGTGGTATTTCACATATGACTATACTAGTAGGCCCAAGGCCTACTATACTCATATTTGAAATACCACGGCCTAGTATAGTCATTCCAAGGCCTAGTGTAATAACTTGTAAGTTGGAATGGAGCAGATTACATTCATCCACTCAATGCTGACTTGTATTCCCCATGGACTTTCATTGGGGTTTGGTTTTGAGGGTTGTGTTTTGAGAAAATCACATACTTTGTTTTCAACTAGTTGCACAATTTTCTCTTGAAAAAAAATGGTTTCCTGATTCATGGCCTGCAGCTTTGCTCGTTCCAATATATTTCACGCAGACTAGCAATGCTGCATTTTAACTCATATGTGTATTTACCTGCCCAGGTGTGTGAACATCAAAAAATTCAGTTATACATGTGAACTTTTTTATTTAATTGGAGTTTAAAAAATATAGTGCACTCAGTAATGGTATCAAATAAGGTTTTTTATTACCATAAACAAACAAAAACATGACACCATTTCATCTTGCCAGTGCACCCGTCCTACATCAGAAATAAAGTAGGCCGCAAATTGGTCCCTCATTTGGCCAACTTCAACGGATGACCTGAGAGTGTGCTGAGTGAATTCAGGCAATGGGTTAGGAGCATCATCGTCCAGTTCAAAGGTCGGGTGCTCTTTAGCCATCACAAAGTTATGTAGAACCACACAGGCCTTCACCACCTCATCGACTGTTTCAAGTTTAAGATTAATGGCCGTGCCCAGAATTCGCCATCTGGAAACAAGAATCCCAAAAGCACACTCGACAGTTCTTCTGGCCCTGGTCAGCCTGTAATTAAATATTTTTTTGGTGTGGTCCAAGTCCTGGCTGGAGTAGGGTTTCAGTAAGTTTCCGCACATTTGAAAAGCCTCATCGCCAACCATTACAAAGGGCAGTGGCGGAGCTTCGGTGTGAGGAAGAGGCCGTGGCATAGGGAAATTAAATTGGTTGCCATACAACCTCCGGCCCATGTCTGAGTTTTTAAAAGCCTGTGAGTCATTACCACGGCCAAATGCTCCAATGTCCACTGCTACAAACATACATCCGGCATCCGCAATCGCAATGAGTACTATTGAAAAGTACTTTTTGTAATTATAGTACTCAGATCCCGTTCTTTGGGGTTTGATGATCCGTATGTGTTTACCATCAACAGCTCCCAAACAGTTGGGAAAATTGCATACTGTCCAGAATTTGTCAGCAATTTCCATCCACTTTTCAGCGGTGGGCAGGGGCATAAATTCTGGGCAAAGAACATTCCAGAGAGCCCGGCAGGTGTCAGCAACAATTCCAGACAAGGTAGAGATTCCAATACGGTACTGGAAGTGTAGTGAAGATAGGGTTTCTCCAGTCGCCAGGAATCTGTGAACAGACAAAGAAGTAAAATTAATATTTATGTATATTATTTTAAAAAACTATAAAATAAAATATTAGTACATTCACGAAAACTAATTACCCAAGGTTTTGAATACTAAATTTAAAAAAAAAACATCAGACCGCACCCCTTGGTTTTTAAAACATACCGTAATGTCACCAGTAGCCGTTCCTCAGGAGGAATCGCACGACGGAGCTGTGTGTCCTGTCTCCGGATGGATTGTTGGACACGAGCAAGCAAATCCATGAAACTTTCGTGGGACATCCTGATATAATCTGTAAATTTCTCCGGGTTTGCCTGTAGCTCGCTGTAGAGGGTGTGGTATGCCCCACGGCTCTCCCGGAGTTCAACAATCGGATGTATCCACATACGCCGCCGTCTTCGCTGCCTCTCTCTCTTCCTTTGTTCATGGCAAGCAACTGCATACGCCTGAGCCATCGCGATGTCCAAATCCAAGTTGAAGTGAAAACTCTTCCAGCGCAGATCCATGGTCACGAGAAGAATCAAGCAAATGTGAAGAATACTGTAGACAGGGTCTATATATTAACATACCACACCCACAATGAAGTCCCATTGGTCTTGTGTGTTGTTGAATGGTTGTTTGTTCATTTTTGTGGGGTTTTTCCAAAATCTGTAAAAAAACGCAAACGCACAAAAAACGCATACAAACGCGCAAAAACGCTGCGTTTTTTTCCTGCATGCGCATAAAAATGCTTGAAAAAAACGCAGCGTTTGTATGCATTTGTATGCGTTTTTTTAATGCGTTTTTTTGCGGGAAAAACGCGCTGCAAAAAAAAGCAAGTGTGAAACTAGCCTTACATTGCTGACTCAGCCTCCAGCTCTATCGCCTCCTCTTCTGAAGTTGTAAAAAATAAAAGCACTGAGTCGTCATTGGAGGCTCATGTTCATGAACCACACCTTTCCTTGTGTCCTTCACCCCAACCAAGATTGAAGGATGACGCAGGCCATACAACTGATTACTCCATGGAGCTGTTTTCACATACCATGCCTGGGTTATCAAGTGAAATGGTGAATTACCTGGGCCAAGATGAATCTGACATGGAGTGCACTGATGCACAGCCACTGATAGATGATTCTGCTGGTACATTCACTCAGAGCACTACATTGTCCTCGCAGTGTAATGAGCCAGATTCTGACCCTGATGAAACTCAGGTGCCCCTTCCCGCATACTATCTATACCACCATACATGGTGACACAGAGGAAGGTGCACATGACATTGAAGAGGAGGTGATGGATGACCCAGTTGTTGACCCAGATTGGCATCCATTGGGGGAAGAGGGTGCTGCTTCCAATAGCTCAGATGAGGAGGAGGAGCATCCACAGCAGACATTGACATCGCAACAGCTGTTATCTGGCAGGCCCGGAGCACTCTAAAGACAGGTTCCAAAAATCAAAAGAGTTGCTGGACAGCTTGTCCAGACGGTCAAAATAGCACAGCGTGCTAGGCCGCAAAATGTCTGCCAAAGTAGGAAGAGTGCAGTGTGGCACTTTTTTGAACAAAATCCTCATGATCAGGCCAAGGTTATCTGTAAGAAGTGCGCAAAGACCTTTAGCCGAGGGAAAAATCTGAAAAATTTGAATACCAGTTGCATGCTTAGACATTTAACCAGCATGCACTTGCAAGCGTGAACACAACACCAAACCTCAAGTACCACATGTGCAACTGATCACAAAGAAGGTAGTCAGCAACGCTACATTGTTTCCCCCACTGTAAGCCCACCGGTTAGCACAGCAGCAAATGTTGAGGTGTTGTTGCAAGGCCAAAGCAGTCAGGGAATCCCACTGTTATATCAACAAAAGACTGAATCTAGGCCATCAGAAAGAACACCAACTCCATCACCATCATCAACCCTCTCTCAGTCCGCCCTGTCCACCGCTACTTCCACCATATGCAGCTCTCAAGTCCAGCTCACCCTCCCAGAGACTATGAGTAGGTCAAGAACCACCACCACCGCCTCATTATTGACATTGCAACAAGGTGGAACTCCACCCTGCACATGGTTGAGCGGCTGTGCGAACAGAGGCAGGCCATGATGCATTTGTGGGAGGATACATGGCCAGGCACTTTGAGAGCAGACATGGAGTTGACAGGTGTGCAGTGGTCGAAGCTGAAAGACCTCTGTAAAGTCCTTCAGTGTTTTGAGGAATGCACACGGCTGGTAAGCGCAGACGACGCCATCCTAAGCATGAGCATCCCACTTATGCGTCTGCTCATGCAAACTTTGACGCACCTTAAGGAGCAGGCGTCTGCAGCCAATGTTGACGTGGAGGAAGAGGAGGAGGGAATCCTTGATGACATTCAGCCATTGTCTGCTCAGGGACCTCTCCTGGACGAGGTGGAGGAAGAAGAGGAGGAGGAGGATGATGATGGGGATGATTACTTAGGGGAGGAGGATGTATCTCGTGGGGCAAGTGAAAATGTTGGCGTGGCAAGGTCTGGTACAGGGTTTGTGCGTGACTGGAGGGATGTGGATTTGCCAGAAAGTGCTCCTCCAACCAGCACTCGCAGTGCATCATTGACACCGGGAACATTGGCCCACATGTCAGATTATGCCTTGCAGATCCTAAAAAGGGACCCCCGCATTGCCAAAATGATGAACGATGACGACTACTGGTTGGCCAGCATCCTGGATCCACGCTATAAAGGCAAATTACAAAACATCATGCCACAGGAGAACCTTGACCTAATATTGGCTAATAAACAAGCAACTCTGGTAAACCGGTTGGTTGAGGCATTCCCAGCACACAGCAGCGGTGATGGTTCTCACACGAGCCGTACGGGCCGGGGGCAGCTTGGCCGAGGTGTTTGTGGTGCACACAGCAGAAGTGGCGTTGGAGACAGGGGTTTCATGACAATGTTGTGGACTGATTTTTCAAGTACCGCTCACACAACTGGTAATACTGCATCGATGGAAAGTGACAGGAAACAGCACTAGTCAACTATGGTTACAAACTACTTTTCCTCCCATATCGATGTTCTCCCGCACAGGTCATTCCCCTTTGACTATTGGGCCACTAAACTGGACACCTGGCCTGAATTGGCACAATATGCCTTACAGGAGCTCGCTTGCCCAGCTGCAAGTGTGCTATCGGAAAGAGTCTTCAGTGCAGCTGGATCAATCCTGACAGAAAAAAGGACCCGTCTGTCAACCCAAAATGTGGATGATCTAACCTTCATTAAAATGAACGATGCATGGGTTTCCAAGGATTTTGTCCCACCTTCCCCTGATGACACATAGGGTGACAGAAAAATGGCTTGCTTTGGTCCTCCTCTTCCTGGGACTTTAACAATTTCGCCTTTTGCATCCGCTGAATGTCCAACATCAACATATGCCACTTTCTAAAACTCCCTAACTGTGCTGCCTCCCCCCCCCATGGCCGGGGTCACCACCTAGCGCACGAAACCGTGCGAGTGCCGTTGCCCTGGACAGGTGGGTAGGCCGACTCTTGGGCGCAGGGTCCCTCATAGTGCAATCAAGTGTCTCTGACGGTGGTGGTGCACACCCGCCGTCAGACACACCGCCGTACTATGAGGGGCCCAGTGCCAGTACCGACGCCCACGAGTGAGCCCCCCTTGCTTGGGCAGGGCCCCAGCATTTGCAATCTTTACCTCTCCCTGCTCCTCCGCTGTGTAGTCTGGGCCGTGAAATCCATACAGTGCCTGACACCGTCTGAGCCTGCCTCCTGATGTATAGACATATATTTTGAATGTGTACGCTATCCATACATGTTATCCGGGGATACGGTACCCTTTCTCACCTTTGTGCAATCACGTGTAATCCATACTGGGCCTGACACCGTCTGAGCCTGCCTCCTGATCTATAGACATATATTTTGAATGTGTACATTATGCTATCCATACATGTTATCCGGGGATACGGTACCCTTTCTCACCTTTGTGCAATCATGTGTAATCCATACTGGGCCTGACACCGTTTGAACCTGCCTCCTGATCTATAGACATATATTTTGAATGTGTACACTATGCTATCCATACATGTTATCCGGGGATACGGTACCCTTTCTCACCTTTGTGCAATCACGTGTAATCCATATTGGGCCTTACACCGTCTGAGCCTGCCTCCTGATCTATAGACATATTTTTTGAATGTGTACACTATGTTATCCATACATGTTATCCGGGGATACGGTACCCTTTCTCACCTTTGTGCAATCACGTGTAATCCATACTGGGCCTGACACCGTTTGAGCCTGCCTCCTGATCTATAGACATATATTTTGAATGTGTACACTATGCTATCCATACATGTTATCCGGGGATACGGTACCCTTTCTCACCTTTGTGCAATCACGTGTAATCCATACTGGGCCTTACACCGTCTGAGCCTGCCTCCTGATCTATAGACATATATTTTGAATGTGTACACTATGCTATCCATACATGTTATCCGGGGATACGGTACCCTTTCTCACCTTTGTGCAATCACGTGTAATCCATACTGGGCCTGACACCGTCTGAGCCTGCCTCCTGATCTATAGACATATATTTTGAATGTGTACACTATGCTATCCATACATGTTATCTGGGGATACGGTACCCTTTCTCACCTTTGTGCAATCACGTGTAATCCATACTGGGCCTGACACCGTTTGAGCCTGCCTCCTGATCTATAGACATATATTTTGAATGTGTACACTATGCTATCCATACATGTTATCTGGGGATACAGTACCCTTTCTCACCTTTGTGCAATCATGTGTAATCCATACTGGGCCTGAGAACGGCTGGCGAGCTGTTAAGCAAGCTACAGCACCTGCGGTTTTTCATTTTTTCAGGAATGACGGTTAGGCCTAATTCTGGAACTGCGGTTGACCTGCACTTACTGGGAAATCATCGTTCGCCGGTAATAATTGTAATCCCAGATCCCCATCACTAACGTTGTTCAGCGGGTTATCTGCACCTGTAAGCGACAAACACTGGCCTTTTCAGTGTAGCACACATGCAGCCACGGACATGTAAGGGCATGACACACCAGTTATTGGCCAATCTCACGAGCCAGAGCCTCGCGTGTCCCTCTAGTAAGCCGGACTCGGACCGCGGGGCATGACGGAGTCTCGTTCGTTAACGGAATTAAGCTTGCAATGTGTGCATCTTTTTTGTGGCTGGATGGTTGAGGTTGCCCATGTTGAGTCAAATTACGCCGTAGGCTCCACTCCTGGTGGTGCCCTTCTGGACATTCCTTTAAGGTTCAGCTTTGCAACCATACTGCCCACGTAAAACAAACACTTTGCCTTCATGAACACTGTTTGGAGGGTCGTGACTCGTGGGAATAACGCCGCCCAATAAGTTAACCTGCTAGAGAGATCCTTCGTTGCTCCCAAGCATGAAATCACACTCCCTAGGAGGAAGGTAATGCCACTGTGGCGACCGTACTCCTGGGGGAGACACAAGTGCACTGATGCCCAGCCACTGCTCGATGAATCTGCTGGTACATTGACCCAGACCACTACATTCCCCTCGCACGCTACACGGCCTGAATCTGACCCTGATGAAACTCAGGTTACCCTTCCCATATACAGTTACATCTTACACGGTGACAAAGAGGAAGCTGCAGATGAAAGTGCAGGTTCGGCACACCCGCCGTCAGACACACCACCATACTATCAGGGGCCCTGTGCCAGTGCCGTCGCCAACGAGTGGGCCCCCCCTGCTTGCTCAGGATCACAGCACTTGCAAGGTTGAAATACTGTGCAGTGAGATGGAAGATGGGGACGACGAGGAGTCCAGACTAGTACAGGGATTCCCTAGCGAGGAGACTTATTTCATTGTTTTCAATGTTGGGACAGCAATTTTTGGGGAGCACTATACTCTGGAGAATGATATATGGGGCCCACCATACACTGGAACATTCCAAAGGTGGACATCAGACACTGGAGCAGCATTTACAGGGCCCATTATACACTAGAGCATTAGAAATGGGGCCCATTATGTTTGGAGCATTATTTGGGCCCATAAGACAGTGGAGCTTCATCCATGGGGACCAACATATACTGTAGCATTATGTGGAGCTCATCATATACTGTTTCAAACATTATATGGGACCAATGATTCTGTATGGAGAAATAGATGGGCCTCGTCATGAGATGTAAAAAGTGAAGTATTTTTCATTGTACTATACCGCTATTTCTCTGACGTATCGGAGCATCATGAGTTGTGGTATGTGTTAAAGGGGCGCTCTTTTGCCCAGGGCACATGAAAACCTGGAGCCAGCCCTACCTGCCCACAACTTTAGCCAAATAACCCCCATTTTTCAGTGCGTAACTAGTATTATGAAGTTAATTAAGGTTGACAAGCTTAAGTAAGAACAATTGATGCTTTTGGCATTCAAATGGGCACTGTAGGTGTGTTTCCTGTCCTCCTCTCACTGCCGACTTTAATTCCCCATTGACTTACATTGGGTTTCGTGTTTCGGTCGGACCCCCGACTTTTCCCCCTATAGTCGGCCGATTTTGCTCGACCCGACTTTTGGAAAAGTCGGGTTTCATGAAACGAAACTCGACCCTAAAAAAGCAAAAGTCGCTCAACTCTAGTCATTACAAACAGAGTGATCTATTTCAAGTCTTTATTTCTGTTAATGTTGATGATTATGGCTTACAGCCAATGAAAACTCAAAAGTCATTATCTCAGTAAATTAGAATACTTTAAAACACCAGCTTGAAAAAATTATTTTAAAATCCAAAATGTTGGCCTACAGAAATGTATATTCAGTAAATGCGCTCAATACTTGGTCCTTTGACATCAATTACTACATCAATGCGGAGTGGCATGGAGGTGATCAGCCTGGGGCACTGCTGAGGTGTTATGGAAACCCAGGTTGCTTTGATAGCAGTATTCAGCTCGTCTGCATTGTGGAATCTGGTGTCTCTCATCTTTCTCTTTAAAATACCCCATAAATTCTCTATGGGGTTAAGGTCAGGCGAGTTTGCTAACCAATCAAGCACAGTGATACTGTTGTTTTAAAACCAGGTATTGGTACTTTTGGCAGTGTGGACAGGTGCCAAGTCCTGCTGGAGAATGAAATTTCCATCTCCAAAAAGCTTGCAGCCAGAGGGAAGCACGAAGTGCGCTAAAATTTTCTGGTAGACGGCTGTGCTGACTTTAGTCTTGATAAAACACAGTGGACCTACATCAACAGATGACATGGCTCCCCAAACCACCACTGATTGTAGAAACTTCACACTAGATCTCAAGCAACTTGGATTGTCTGTCTCTCCACTCTTCCTCCACACTCTGGGACCTTGATTTCCAAGGACTAGTGTGAAGTATCCACAATCAATGATGATTTCGGGAGCATTGTCATCTGCTGGTGTAGGTCCTCTGTGTATTATCAAGACCAAAGTCAGCGGAGCCGTCTACTAGGAAATTTTAGAGAACTTCATGCTTCCCTCTGCCGACATGCTTTTTGGAAAGCAGGAATTGGTACTTTTGGCAGTGTGGACAGGTGCCAAGTCCTGCTGGAGAATGAAACTTCCATCTCTAAAAAGCATGTCGGCAGAGGGAAGCATGAAGTGCTCTAAAATTTCCTAGTAGACGGCTCCGCTGACTTTGGTCTTGATAATACACAGAGGACCAACACCAGCAGATGACAATGCTCCCGAAATCATCATTGATTGAGGACACTTCACACTAGACCTTGGAAATCAAGGTCCCAGAGTGTGGAGGAAGAGTGGAGAGACAGACAATCCAAGCTGCTTGAGGTCTAATGTGAAGTTTCCACAATCAGTGGTGGTTTGGGGAGCCATGTCATCTGCCGGTGTAGGTCCACTGTGTTTTATCAAGACTAAAGTCAGCACAGCCGTCTACCAGGAAATTTTAGCGCACTTCATGCTTCCCTCTGGCTACAAGCTTTTTGGAGATGGAAGTTTCATTCTCCAGCAGGACTTGGCACCTGTCCACACTGCCAAAAGTACCAATTCCTGCTTTAAAAACAACAGTATCACTGTGCTTGATTGGCCAGCTAACATGACCATAACACCCTAGAGAATCTATGGGTTATTGTCAATAAGAAGATGAGAGCCCAGACCCAACAATGCAGACAAGCTGCATGCTGCTATCAAAGCAACCTGGGCTTCCATAACACCTCAGCAGTGTCACAGGCTTATTGCCCTATATGCCACGCCGCATTGATGCAGTAATTGATGCCAAAGGAACCCCGACCAAGTATGGAGTGCATTTACTGAAGATACAGTATATTTCGGTAGGCCAACATTTCGGATTTTAAAATCATTTTTTCAAGCTGATGTTATATCGTATTCTAATTTACTGAGATAATGACTTTTGGGTGAGCACTGACTGACTTTAATAACATTGATCAGAGGGCAATGCAATGTTTTCTTGCATTGCACTCCTCCATATTGCATGCCAGTGTGAGCTAGCCTTTAATCTTATAGAAATGTTGTGGAAGAACCTGAAGCGGGCAGTTCATAGAAGAAAACCCAGCATCTGTTACAGATTTGAAACTGTTTTGTGTAGGGGAGTTGGCTAAAATTCCTCTAAGTTAATGGTCAGGCCTAATCAACAATTATCGGAAACATTTAGATGCACTTACTGCTACATGCAAGTACTGAAAGCAAAGGTTTAGATACTTTTGCAATTCACAGACATGTGATAATTGGATTATTTTCCCCAATAAAAAAGTGACAAATTCTAATATTGCTGACTCTTTTGTTTGATTTGGTTCTCTATATCTACTTGTATGACTCGTGTGAACATCTTATATTGTTTTAGGTAATTTATTTGCTGGCATATGGAAAGTTCTGAAGGGTTCACATACACTTTTTAATGTAATACATAAATGTCACAGATAAAATATAATTTAATTTTCTTCACCCCTTTTTATTGCAGTATTACCAACCTTTAGTAATCACCAGTTGCAGCTCCTACATTAACTGCAGGCATGGTGTAAGTGATATGTTGAAGTAACATTATAGTTGAGGTGTTATTGTCACCACAGTGTGATGATTGAATAATTTACAAACTTTCTGATCACTATGTTCAGATGGCTGTGTCTATATAAGCAAGCAGTACTTCCCCCATTGTACAGGAGTCTAAAAATGCCATTTAAAGTTATTTCCTTTTTTATAGTTATAGATTTTAAATGTACAATATAATCACCTCCCTCATACACATTATGTTTTTCAAGTGTGAGTGACAACTAGACTATCAAAACAAGGCCTGGACAAATTAAAGAATATAAAATTAAAAATAAAAAATAAGCTCCACATATTGCCTTTTGGTCAGATTCAGTCATACACCTCCAGTAATACAATGATGCTTGATCACCGAGTCACACTTTTGCCCTAAGGCTTCAATCACACATCCACATGCTGCCTATGTTTCTTGGGCAACACACAGAGTTTTATTACACACACACATATCACATATCTGTTTTGAAAACTGATTCTTGTTTCTGGTCTGTGAGACTCAGAGAATGTCCTATTCTCATCCATTTTGCAGATCAGATTCAGCCATTAAAGGGGATCTATCACTAGATTCATGCTGCCTGAACCATGGGCAGCATGAATAAAAGCCTAACTGGCAATAGCCACCAGGTATGTCTTACTGTGAAATATAGTTTAAAAAGCCAGGGACTATAGGGAGAGACCTGACTAGTCTGGCATGACCAACGGTTGGCTTCTCCATGCACCAATTCAAATGATTGACAGATCTCCTAAGTAAACACGAGAGAGACCTGTAAATCAACTTGAGCAATGTGGAGAAAAATGTCAGGCTTTCTAAACCATGTTTTCTCTGAAACACCACAGAGTTTCAGAGTAAAACATACCTCGCTCCAATTGTGTAGTCAGGTATAAATCTAATGATAGGTTCTATGGGGATCTGTATAAAACAGATGAAAGACGTACAACATACTTTGTACTTCAGTGTTGCATCCATGATTCATCCATTTTCCCTGATCCAATCTTTAAGTTAATAAATAAAAATTCAAACACGCTACCTCCTTAAGTTTTTAAAAATGGATGAGAAAGAAATGGATGCAAATCAGTGATTGTACGGATGACACATGAAAAAAATAAGTTCATCTCCAAAGGATGAGCCTTAGTTTAATTATAAGTCAATGAGAAACCATTAAAATTGTCAAATCACGTGTCACAACTCTGTTGTCGGGTGTCCCGGGACCAGGGGTTCCTTCCCTGTCCCTAAAGCTAAGGGCGCCCTAGTTTGCCCTGTTCCCTGGATTACTTCTGATGGGTAAGATACCGGGGCCACGTACCTTGCCTTAGCTCCTGAATCCGCCCTCAGTCTGTACCCCTCCCCACCCAGGGAAGAGGGGAGTAGTAATGTACCATAATACACCAACCAGAGTAACAAGGTAATACAAACAGGGATAAGGGAAAATACCAATCATACAAACATACTCACACAAAAAACAGAGGTAAACACCATGGAGTGGAGGATGGGGATAAAACGAAAGTAGGAGAAGAAGGGGATTAACACACACAAAAAAACCCCACAGCAGTCTCAGATAAATCCACAAAATGCCTTATCAAACAACCACCAACCAATATCTGCGAATATGCAGCATAAGCTAGCTCTGGCAATGAGTGCTTGCCAGGGTACAGATTATATAGGAGGTGGGAGTGGCTAACAGTGAACAGCTGAGATCCTTAATGCAGGAAAGCTTCCAAGAGCTCTCAACTGAGCAGATTAACTCTTGCACTGCTAAAAAACCTTCACTTTATAAAATAAAGGTGAAGTGCTTCTAATCAGTGCAGAAATAGGAGAAATCAGACACTGCGGTCTTCTGGCTCCTCTCTGTCACTGTAAACCCGGGACATCACACTTTCTGATTTATCAATGGATTCACTGAAGTCACTCCCATGGTACCTGAAGCCACTCCAGTGGTACTTGAGCTTGAAGCTGCTCCGGCAGTACCTGAACCAGAAACCACTGAGGTGGTACCTGATTCTGCATCTGCTCTAGTGGTACCTAGAGACAGCAGCCGCTCTGGTTTAACCTGAACCAGTACCAGTGTCCAACCTGTCTACACTCCCTGACAGAAGTTATGCCGCTTATCCTTGTTATGTAAATAAAAGCTAATAACCTGACATTAAATTCATCCATTGGTTATATAAATTATTATTTTGAAAGCTGAAACCCTCCGAAATGTGGTTTAGGTTAACAAAATAAATTGGCATCAATGCAGAAATATTGATCATTTAATGGACACAGAATGGTCATATTTTGGTAAGACAAAAGTTTTGTCTCCTGGTCATATAATACACCCATACATCCTCACCTGTGCTCCATGCAAAACATCCACCCTGCCACCAAAGCCTGGATTATCAAGAGCCTGAGCAGTTGTCTTGCGGGGTCTGCCAGACCTGGGCTTGTCAAACACATCTCCAGTCTCTTTGAATCTTTTTTTAATTCTTTGTACTTGATGCTGAGACACATTAAAGGTGCCAGCCACCTCTGCAGTGGATCTGGTCTTCAGCCTCTTGATAATCCAGGTTTTGGTCGCAGGGTGGATTTTTGTCATGTTGTCAGAGCTCAAGTGAAGATCTGGGGTGCTGGGTTTCTTTTTATGCACACACACTAATTAACCAATCATTTACTGAGCACAGGTGAGGATGTATGGGTGCATTATATGGCCAGGCGACAAAACTTTTGTCTTGCCAAAATCTGACCATTCTGTGTCCATTAAATATTTCTGCATTGATGCCAATTTATTTTCTTAACCTAAACCACATTTTGGAGGGTTTCAGCATTCAAAAGAATAATTTATACAACCAATGGATGAATTTGACATGAGGTTATAAGCTTTTATTTACATAACATGGATAAGCGACATAACTTCTGTCAGGGAGTATAGTGTTCCAGGATCCACACTGTCTGAACCTGCACCAGTGTTCGTCCCGTCTAGTATTCCAGGTTCCACATGGTTTTAAACTGCATCAGTATCCAGTCATGCCTTGGACTCCAAGTCCATATCTTCAAACCTGACCCTTGAGGTTAGCTGCCGCACTGCCGGGGACTACTCGGGGAGTGGAATCTGGAGGCAACCTGCAGTTCAAGCCTAACTCCACCATCATGAACTCTAGAGAAAACCAGGTAGCCACTTAGCCATACTCCTTCAAGGTTCAAGGAAAAGCCGGGATTGTGGCGCAGTGGGTCCACGGTCCTCGTGCGTGACAGAAATCTGCTTTTTTCTCCTTCTGGACTTATCATTCATTCCCAATATTCTCAATTTATGGGTAAAATCTGTCTTCAGTGAATTCAGAAGTTCTATGGAGAAAAGTAACTGTTGTTTCAGGAGAACTTGCAGCAGAATGTCTATGACTGCTTCTAGCTGCTCCACCTCACCATAGAATTTTAAAAGCACCAACTCTCATGTTTGATCACAATAATATTTATCTTCACAGAATACAAATTTTACTTATGAAATGAGAGTGAAAGATGAATTTAGGAGGGGAAAGCAAATTTCTATGATAAGACATATGTTGTTTATTTCCATGTGTATTATTGACTTAAAAATGTTAAGTTAAAATGATGGCTACTCTTTAAGGATAAAGAATACTAAAAAAAGCACCTGTTAGCTTACTGCAACTATTACATTTTATACCTGTTCTACATGTACGTGATCAGTTTGTCAGAATAACTTTGTTGAAGAAAAACAACCGGACAACAATCTTATATAATTGTTAAGACGGTAACATTATAAAACCCAGTAAGGCATATTACTAAATATATTGGTGCTCTATGGAAACGTATGCAGACATAAATTGACTCGGGTGTATGGTATCAACATATTGGTACCTGAAAGTATCAGGGAAACAACAGTGAGAAAGGAGTGCATAAGAGCCAAGGAGAAAATGGCAAGCTAATGGTGCCACCACGCGAAAAATGAATAAAGACAATAGCTTTATTTGTATTGATCACAAAAGACATACATTATATGTAACTGTATAAAAAATAAAATGCAGAAACCTCATAAAATATTTAACACTTCAACATTGACAAACCTCTATTTACACAAAATAATGGCGTCCAAGTATTGGAGACAGGATCTATCTTACAGGCTTTTGTTTGAGCTAAGCTGTCTTAATGTGTAATATTTTCATAAATACTTTACAAATTCAGTACATGGTCCAGAAAATAGAGATGGACATGCATTTCACTTACATAAAAAACGTGATAACCTGAGCATAAACTGGAAGCTGAAAAGTCACATATGTATCTTTCTAATCTTCAAACACATTGTTCAACAAACTCATTTTTGCAGAAGATCGCAGATTTGGCACCATAATAATGGGAATAGAACACATTCTAAAGGGTATGTGCAGACTAGAAGAATTTACATAACACAAGACTGGTTAAATGAAGCTTACCTGTGGTGTCAAATACAGATGTAGGAGTAGAAGCTGGCTGCATCCTGCCAGAGATCAGGACTCCAACTGATCACATTAGCAGCAGCCTCCCTTACTCTCTGCTACAAGCTCTCCCTCCAAAGCTGCAACACATCCAGTCCTGCACAGTGTAGACACTGCCTGCCTGTACATAGCTCAAAGTGACCTGCTGGGAGACAGGTGTGATACGTGGCCCAGGGTGATGATGCCTGCTTCTCTTATTACCTCTCTGCTCACTGAATTTTCCATTTCTTTTCATTATTTTGTGGTACAATTTTCACAAAGTTTTTTTCTTCATGTATTTAAATGCAAATAATTTTAGCATTATATGATAATTATGGATACTGTTTGTAGAGAAGTTATGAACTATTTATTATATTACACAATACTTTGAAGCATAGTTTAGGATTAGAGACAAGGGGTTTTCTGGGAATAGTTTTTCACCCTATGAGCTAGCGCTTGGTTAAAATATTAAAAAGAGGGAACTTGGACATCTGTGCAAATGCTGCAGAAATAATGCATAGAATACGTGGAAATATGCATATGAAATTGAGCAATTGTAAAAGGACTTCTTAGCAGGGAGTAGATTTACTATGATCAGTAATTGAGATTTGTACTCTACTGAACGGCGCATTTTTAAGTACGCCAATGAAATCATTGTTTAACTCACCCTCCCCAGATCCAGCACTGCCTTTCTGCCACTGCTCCAGATATTGCTTACAGGCTGCAGTGTTGACATCACGACTACAGGGCACACCACCGCTGCACCCAAACTACAAGCTCAGCGGATCTGTCAATTTTAAATCTAATAGCCAAAAGCCAAAAATTCCCATTTCAACCAATTCAAAATAAAATTTATATTTAAATTTAAAAATTAAAAGTTAATTGCAAATCATAGGCTAAAGTGTACATTAAAATTACACTCTAGTCCTACCTATGTTTCAAAGTACCCAAGAAGCTTTTGGAGCTGGGTATATGGCTCTAATAATTTCAAATTATATAACTAGTGTAAAGCAAAAGGATTGACGTCCATGATCTAATCATCAGGGATTGTGTCCTATTTTGTAATCTCTATTGACCAGAGGAACAAGGCACTATTAAAATAGGAAAAGCGCTTCCTGAACATGTTTCACCCTTATGGGCTTTATCGGGGCAATGAGGCAAATGCAAACCGAAATAAACTATAACCTCACCAATGGCTTAGTCGATGGCACAAGCTGCAGAACTTAGCGATTGGCTGCAGCAGTGACATCATTACTACAGCCTACAGTCACTGGATCTGTGGCAGGGAGGCAGAGCGGGACACAGGGAAGGTAAGTAACACCTCACACCACTTCTTTTTCACTCCTTTTTTTTATTTAAACCGTGTGCTCGACAGTAGGTTGCAAAATACTTTTCTTGGAACACCCCTTTAATATAAATTAACAGGTGGCAGTAAATCTATCTCCTAGTAAGAAAATATTTTTACAGTTGTTCAATTTCATGTGCATGCTTCCATGTGCAGTCTTGCAGTATTTGCATAGATTTCCCAATTCACAAATTTCCTTAAGGGTGGATTTACACCCAAAAACCATTATATATTGCAGTTTCTGATGCTTGTTTCAGCCAAATGCCTTCCCAATAAATAATTGCTAGATATGTATTATGATATTGGCAATGAAACTTGTTAACCTTTTTCAATCTATAGTATTCATTTTATGGAATGTTCACTGGTAACATAAAAGTCATGCCAGAAGCTTTCATGTGTAAATGATTATAAAATATATAGAATCAAGTATATTAGTCCTGTAAAAGTGCCTCTTATTGCAGATGACTTTATCTAGGATAGTCTTGCAATTTCACATTATTAATGGATGGATGAGCAGCTGCTGGTGAGTACAGTTCAATGTCACATTATTGGGCCTGAATTGAATAAAGAAAGTATAGTGAAAACTATAACTGGAATGTATGTGCTTGATTCTTTACACAAAATATTTAATGTTTCTAATTTAAGGTAAAAATACATACCATTTGGACATTCAATTCTCAATATATTAAAGAGGCACTCCCAGTAGGGATGAGCGAGTATACTCGTTAGTAGAGTTGAGCGAAACGGGTCGGTCAAATTCAAAAATAGCCGACTTTAGCTAAAGTCGGGTTTCGCAGATCGAAACCCGACCATAGCGTGAGGTCGGCCATGAGGTCGCCGAGCAGCGCGCCAAAGTCGCGTTTCAAATAATGCTTCCAGCGACTTTTCTCAGCCAATGATGGAGGACGCACACTGTGGGCAACGCGATGACATGCGCAGCGGCCACCACCGTCTTAGAGAAGGGCATTGAAGAGATTGGCTGGCTTTGTGTGGCGTCACAGTGGGTATAAAAGGCCGTGACCGCCGACCGCCATCATACTTCTGCTGATCTTAGAATAGGGAGAGGTGCCACTGCTGCTGCTGATTCTAAATAGGGAGAGCGTTAGGCAGGGAAGAAGAAAAAAAAATTGCTTCTGCTTTTCACTGTACAGTTAGTGTGCAGTGAAAGGGGAAGATTTTTGTTGTGTGCAGCAGCGCTGGTGGTGATTAGGCTGCCTTTTAAGGCTACCTGCTAGCTGCATTGCTGTGTGCACACTGCTGTTCAAACTGCTTTTTTCAAAGCACTACAACTTTTATTAGTTTGCTCTGGTGAGTTACTGAGCGTTCATTTTTTCACACACTGTATAGCAGTGCATGCTCCTCACACACTACCGTGTACCGGCTGGTATCACGGACAAATAGAAGCTATCTGGGTGTGACTCTGGAAAAACAAGCCAAGGAGTTTTTCCATTTTTCCAGACCTACACCTTATAGAGCTGTCCGCTTTTCAAACAGTTTCGTATATCTGCTGTTTGATTACGGTCAAAACTAGACAGAGACAGCGTGTGTCAGTCCGTATACAAATAGACGGAGATTGACAATTTTCCATACACCGTATAGCGGTGTACGCTCCTCACACACTACCGTGTACCGGCTGGTATCACGGACAAATAGAAGCTATCTGGGTGTGACTCTGGAAAAACAAACCGAGGAAATTTTCCATTTTTCCAGACCTACACCTTAGAGAGCTGTCCGCTTTTCAAACAGTTTCGTATATCTGCTGTTTGATTATGGTCAAAACTAGACAGAGACAGCGTGTGTCACTCCGTATAAAAATAGACGGAGATTGACAATTTTCCATACAGACACCGTATAGAGCTGTCCGATTCTCAAACAGTATTGTATATCTGCCATTCGCATTACAGTCACATCTATACAGAGTCAGCGTGTGTGTGTGTGTGTGACACTCCGTAAATACAAGTAATAGAACAAACTGACGGCACATCTAGAACTAGTCTGAATAGGTGCATACCAAAAGGCAACTTATATATTAAATTAGAAAATGGTAGCACACCAAATATGAAATATGTGAAATACGAATAGCAAAATGGCTTTAGTAATACATTTCCTAATGGCTTTTGTAAGGCATATCAAATATGAAATAAGTGAAATATGAATAGCATAATGGCTTTTGTAATCTTGAAAGGTATGCACCTATTCAGACTAGTTCTAGATGTGCCGTCAGTTTGTTCTATTACTTGTATACTAGTTTTCTGACTGAGCACTCCGCCCTTTATCAAGTGGTGATTTTAATCGCATTCAATCACATGTTTGGTTGCTATCGTCCTATATATACAGGCTTTATCATGTTACTAGCCAGAGGTCAGTTCACACCAGGCAGTCAGTATAGGGACCCATTCAATCTGAGATCACCTTGTCGTTGGTGAATGGGCTCACATCTTTGGCCAAATTTTGTGCTAAGTATCTCATATGTTTTTCAAGATTACAAAAGCCATTATGCTGTTCATATTTCACTTATTTCATATTTGATATGCCTTACAAAAGCCATTATGAAATGTATTACTAAAGCCATTTTGCTATTCGAATTTCACATATTTCATATTTGGTGTGCTACCATTTTCTAATTTAACTCCGTAAATACATACACAAAAAATGCATACAGCTGTACACTTCTGATACAGTTCCGTGTAATGATTGGGTCACCGAGGAGGAAAGCAAGACCAAGCTAAGCCACAGAAAACAAGAGAGGTTGGTAACTAAGTGGATTACAGACCCCTGATCCTATCCACACAACTAGCAGTAGCCGTGGAGCATACCTACGATGATTCTAGATGCCTCAACACAGCCTGAGAACTAAATAAGCCTAAAGCAAGAAAGGGGAAATCTAAACTGCCCCAGAGCAGACCCCAAAGGAATAGATAGCCCCAAAACATATATTGTAGGTGAGACAAGATGAAAACACAAACGCAGGTAGGAAAATAGGCTGAGCAAACGATGGGGCCCAAACTAACTAGACAGGACAGGAAAGGAAAGACACTGTCTGCAATCACGCAAACAACCCTGCAAAAAATGCCCAACACGTCTGATAGAAAAAATACTGAAGTCACTAGACTTCACCCACTATATCAGCACTCTGGTATATTCTGAAAACAGAGCAAAGAGTAGCCAATCTAATAAGAGACAAAAACAAACTGACACAAACAATAACATAAGGATGGAAATTCAGCACAGCCCCAGCCGGGGCTGGCTGACCACACAAAACTGAATTAGACAAAACCAAATCAAATGTGAACAATAGCAAAAGAACACTTAGCTTGAGCATGCAGGGACTAAGCTGGAAACTAAGACCTCAGGAGGCAGGAAAAAATCACCAGCAGGGATAGAGGGAGTCGGCTGTCTTAAATCCAGTCAGAAACTCCCAATGTCCAATTGTCCTTCTCATTATCAGGTGACAGGCCTCTGTTAATTAGATCAGCTCCATTACCTCCTGTAACCACCAGAGGGAGCCCGGAAAGAGAACTCTCGACCCCTCTGTCAATACAACCATCTCCACTACCTTCACCAGCAACTAGAGGTAGGCCAGAAAGTGAATTTACAACAGTTCCATATGTCTGCTTATTGGATTACGGTCAAATACATACTGTGAGAGCATCTGTGACTAGCAAAATATATATGTAGCTTTAATTTTTTTAATACACCTTACACAGGTGGACGCTCCTCATACAGTACCATCTCTCTGCTGGTATTCTTGGTACATTTTCCCAAACATGAGGAAGTATGGTGGAAGAGGCCGCGGACGTGGGTAGGGGGGCGCAACTGGTACTGATGGTGGTGGTGCATCGGCTGGTTCTGGCAAAAGCACAATAGCAGCTAAGGCAGGAGGTGTTGAGCCTGCGTCATCGTCTGGCCCAAGAAGGCCTGTAAGGTTGCATTTTCTTGGAGTAGGAAAACTGCTTTTAAAGCCAGAGCATCAGGAACAGGTTTTGGCGTACATTGCCGAAACAGCCACCAGCTCTATTGCCTCCTCTTCTGAACGTTCGAAACCTGCAAACACGGAGTCATCAGTGCAGGGTTCTGGTCAGGAAAAACACCTTTCCTTGTGTCCTTCACCCCCACCAAAAGTTAAGGATGCGGCAGCCCACACTTCAGATTACTATATGTTTTCACATACCATGCCTGGGTTATCCAGTCAAATCTTGAATTTCCCAGTCCAAAATGAATCTGACATGGAGTGCACTGATGCACAGCCACTGCTAGATGATTCTGCTGGTACATTGACCCAGAGCTCTACATTGCCCTCGCAGTGTATTGAGCCAGAATCTGACCCTGATGAAACTCAGGTGCCCCTTCCCGCATACTTACCAACTTACACGGTGACACAGAGGAAGGTAAAGAGGAAGGTGCAGATGACTTTGAAGAGGAGGTGATGGATGACCCAGTTCTTGACCCGGATTGGCATCCATTGGGGGGAGGAGGGTGGCACTGACAATAGTTCAGATAAGGAGAAGGATCCACAGAAGGCATTGACATCGCAGCAGCGGTTATCTGGCAGGCCCGTAGCTGTCCAAAAACGTGGAACAAAAACTAAAAGAGTTGCAGGACAGCTTGGCCAGACGGTCAACTTAGCACAGCGTGCAAGGCCAGAAAATGTATACCATAGTAGGAAGAGTGCAGTGTGGCACTTCTTTGTCCAAAATCCTACTGATGAGGCAAAGGTTACCTGTAAGAAGAGCGGAAGGACCTTTAGCCGAGGTAAACAACTCAGAAATTTGAATACCAGTTGCATGCTTAGACATTTAATCAACATGCACTTGCAAGCGTGGACGGACAACAAAACCTCAGGTAGCACATGTGCACCTGCTCCGACTGAAGGTAGCCAGCAACGCTCCATCACTTCCCCCACTGTAAGATAACCGCCACCATTAAGCACCCCACCAGCACTAAATGTGGAGGTGTCGCCACAAGGCCAAAGCACTCAGGGAATCACAGTGGTTTTGCAACACAACACTGAATCTAGGCCATCACCACCAATACCATCATCAACCCCCTCTCACTCCGTCCGGTCCACCGCTACTTCCCCCATATGCAGCTCTCCATTCCAGCTCACCCTATCAGACACTCTGAGTAGGACAAGAAAGTACTCATCCTCTCATCCGCGTACACTGTGTTTGAACGCCTACATTGCCAAACTAATCTCATCATTAGAGATGATGCCCTACCGTTTGGTTGAAAGCGAAGCTTTCCACGAGCTCATGGCCTACGCTGTCCCACGCTATGACCTACCCAGTCGGAACTTCTTTTCTCGAAAAGCCATCCCTGCCCTACACCGGCATGTGAAAGACCGCATTGTCCATGCACTAAAACAGTCAGTGAGTGGAAAGGTGCACCTCACAACAGATGCATGGACCAGTAGGCATGGCCAGGGCCGTTACGTGTCCATCACTGCGCACTGGGTTAATGTGGAGGATGCAGGCTCCACAGGGGACAGCGGCGGTGGAACAGTGCTGCCTAGCCCACGGTATAGGAAACAGTTGTCTGTAGGCTTTCGACCCTCCTCCTCCTCCATCAGCGAAAGCTCGTCCACAGAACGCTGTCGCACGAGCACTCCATCTGCAGCTGGCAGTGTTGCACACGAGGTGTCCCACTATCGAACAGCTAGTGGTAAGTGTCAGCAGGCTGTGTTAAAGATGATGTCTTTGGGTGACAACAGACACACCGCGGAGGTACTGGCCGACTACTTGCAGCGACAAACTGAGTCATGGCTGGGCAGTCTACATCTTGAGACAGGCAAGATAGTCAGTGATAACGGCCGTAATTTTGTGGCAACCATAGCCCGTGCAAAACTTACACACATACCTTGCCTGGCTCACACTTTGAACCTGGTGGTGCAGTGCTTCCTTAATAATTATCCAGAGTTAACATCCCTGCTACATAAGGTGCGAAGACTGTGCTCACACATCCGTCGCTCAAACGTCCACTCCACTTGTATGCAGAAGATGCAGCGATTGCTGCACCTCCCCAAGCACTGCCTAATCATAGACGTTGCACCAAGGTGGAACTCCACCCTGCACATGGTTGAGAGGCTGTGCGAACAGAGGCAGGCTGTAATGCATTTGTGAGAGGATACACGGGCAGGCAGTTTGAGGGAAGACATGGAATTGTCGGGTGTGCAGTGGTCAAAGCTGAAATACCTCTGTAAAGTCCTTCAGTGTTTTGAGGAATGCACATGGCTGGTAAGCGCAGAAGACGCCATCATAAGCATGAGCATCCCACTTATGCGTCTGCTCATGCAAGGTTTGACGCACATTAAGGATCAGGCGTCTGCAGCGGAGGAGTAGGAGGAGGGAAGCCTTGATGACAGTCAGCCATTGTCTGGTCAGGGAACTGTCCTGGACGAGGTGGAGGAGGAAGAGGAGGAGGAGGATGAGGGGGATGATTATTTTGGGCAGGAGGATGCTTCTCAGGGGGCAAGAGAAAATGTTGGCTTTCCAAGGTCAGGTACAGTGTTTGTGCGTGATTGTAGGGATGTGGATTTGCCAGAAAGATCTCCTCCATCCAGCAGTGGCGTGCAGCATTGACACCTGGAACATTGGCACACATGTGCGATTATGCCTTGCGGATCCTAAAAAGGGACCCCCACATTGCCAAAATGATGAGGGATGATGACTACTGGCTGGCCAGCATCCTCAATCCACGCTACAAAGGCAAATTACACAACATCATGCCACAGGAGAACCTAGAGATAATATTGGCTAACAAACTGCAACTCTGGTAAACCTTTTGTTTGCGGCTTTCCCAGCACACAGCAGCGGTGCTGGTTCTCCCACGAGCCATAGTGGGCACAATGGAAGAGGTGTTCGTGGTGCACACAGCCGAAGTGGCGTTGGAGACAGGGGTTTAATGACCATGTTGTGGAATGATTTCTCAAGTACCGCTCACACGACTGCTAATACTGCATCGATTAAAAGTGACAGGAGACAGCAGTTGTCAACTATGGTTACAAACTACTTCTCCTCCCATATCGATGTTCTCCCTCACAAGTCATTCCCCTTTGACTATTGGGCCTCTAAACTGGACACCTGGCCTGAATTGGCACAATATGCCTTACAGGAGCTCGCTTGCCCTGCTGCTATTGTGTTATCTGAAAGAGTCTTCAGTGCTGCAGGATCAATCCTGACAGAAAAAAGGACCCGTCTGTCGACCCAAAATGTTGATGATCTAACCTTCATTAAAATGAACCATGCATGGGTTTCAAAGGATTTTGTCCCACCTTCCCCTGATGACACATAGGTTGCCAGAAAACTGCCTCGCTTTTGTCCTCTTCTTCCTCGGACTTGCCCAATTCCGCCCTTTGCAGCAGCTGAATGTCTGGCCAACACATCAACATATGCCATTTTTTAAACCTCCCTAAGTGGGCTGCCCACCCACCCCCCAATGGCTGGGGTCAACACTTGGTGCACCCGGGCAAGTGCCGTTGCTCTGAACAGGTGGATGGGCCCACTGATGGCGGACGGCACTGGCACAGGGCCCCTCATAGTACAATACAGTGTCTCTGACGGTGGGGGTCCCACTCGCCGTCAGACACACCAGCGTACTATGAGGGACCCTGTGCCAGTACCGTCTACCACGAGTGTGTCCCCCCTGCTTGGTCATGGCCACAGCACTTGCAAGTTGCAATACTTACCTCTCCCTGCTCCACCGATGTGTAGTCTGGGCAGTTAAATCCTTCACAGGGACGGCCACTAGAAATTTGGTGTATTGATCGATGATGGTTAAGATGTAGCTATGGCGTGTCCTGCTGGCCTCTACCTTCAGATGATCAATGGCTGCCATTTGTAATGGACGTCAACTTACAAGCGGATGCAGTGGTGCTTTATGAACACCTTTCACAGTTGTGATAGTCACAGACATGTGACATTCCTGCCACCATTTTTCAATGTCTCCTCTCATGCCAATCCAATAGAATCGCCTGCGGCCTGTGGCTTCTGTCTTTTGCACTTCAAAATGACCAGACACATCATGACAGGCTGTGAGGACCATGTCTACATCTCTCCCTGTGATCACAATTTGATGGAGACGAGTAACGGTGATGTGATCCATGCTACTGTGATAAAGCAATCCTTTCTTCACAAAGAACCGTTTTCGCTGTCTCCACAGACACAGTAATTGAGGGTCTGCATCGCCTCTGCAACATCTACCGGGAAGTTTTCCCGCGATGAGTAATTCCCAAATTTCTGCTAACACTCGATTTTCCATCTGTACTTGTATCCATGTAGTTTCCAGTAGTGGAGAGTCTGGACTGGCTTACTGAGATGGAAATATATACGAAGATTATAAAGTACCACCACACTGTATACTGTTGTACGCTTTTACTACCTTTCCCTTTTTCTACTTTTTAAATTCTGGTGTAATACATAGTGAGCCTGTGAGTGTCTGTCTCTGATGCCAGAAGTATAGATGGAATTTACAATTACACCTAGACTGGATACACCTGCTATGTGCTGATACAGTACCTTTGTTCAAAATTTTGCATTACGGTATCATCCATAGTGAGTGAGCGTGTGTGGTTTACGCCTTCTATATATACGTTTAATCGGAGATACCAATTTTTACCCTATACTCGATACAGCTTGTATCTTGTTATACAGTACCTTTGTTCGACAATTACAGTTGTGGCCAAAAGTATTGACACCCCTGCAATGTTGTCAGATAATACTCAGTTTCTTCCTGAAAATGATTGCAAACACAAATTCTTTGATATTATCCTCATTGAATTTGTCTTAAATGAAAAAACACAAAAAGAATTGTCCTAAAGCCAAATTGGATATAATTCCACACCAAACATAAAAAAGAGGGTGGACAAAAGTATTGGCACTGTTCAAAAAATCATGTGATGCTTCTCTAATTTGTGTAATTAACAGCACCTGTAACTTACCTGTGGCACCTAACAGGTGTTGGCAATAACTAAATCACACTTGCAGCCAGTTGACATGGATTAAAGTTGACTCAACCTCTGTCCTGTGTCCTTGTGTGTACCACATTGAGCATGGAGAAAAGAAAGAAGACCAATGAACTGTCTGAGGACTTGAGAAACCAAATTGTGAGGAAGCATGAGCAATCTCAAGGCTACAAGTCCATCTCCAAAGACCTGAATGTTCCTGTGTCTACCGTGCGCAGTGTCATCAAGAAGTTTAAAGCCCATGGCACTGTGGCTAACCTCCCTAGATGTGGACGGAAAAGAAAAATTGACAAGAGATTTCAACGCAAGATTGTGCAGATGTTGGATAAAGAACCTCGACTAACATCCAAACAAGGTCAAGCTGCCCTGCAGTCCGAGGGTACAACAGTGTCAAACCGTACTATCCGTCGGTGTCTGAATGAAAAGGGACTGTATGGTAGGAGACCCAGGAAGACCCCACTTCTTACCCCGAGACATAAAAAAGCCAGGCTGGAGTTTGCCAAAACTTACCTGAAAAAGCCTAAAACGTTTTGGAAGAATGTTCTCTGGTCAGATGAGACAAAAGTAGAGCTTTTTGGGCAAAGGCATCAACATAGAGTTTACAGGAGAAAAAAAGAGGCATTCAAAAAAAAAAACACGGTCCCTACAGTCAAACATGGCGGAGGTTCCCTGATGTTTTGGGGTTGCTTTGCTGCCTCTGGCACTGGACTGCTTGACCGTGTGCATGGCATTATGAAGTCTGAAGACTACCAACTAATTTTGCAGCATAATGTAGGGCCCAGTGTGAGAAAGCTGGGTCTCCCTCAGAGGTCATGGGTCTTCCAGCAGGACAATGATCCAAAACACACTTCAAAAAGCACTAGAAAATGGTTTGAGAGAAGTCTCCAGTGCTTTCTAAGGTGGCCAGCAATGAGTCCAGACCTGAATCCCATAGAACACCTGTGGAGAGATCTAAAAATGGCAGTTTGGAGAAGGCACCCTTCTAATATCAGGGACCTGGAGCAGTTTGCCAAAGAAGAATGGTCTAAAATTCCAGCAGAGCATTGTAAGAAACTCATTGATGGTTACTGGAAGCGGTTGTTCGCAGTTATTTTGGCTAAAGGTTGTGCAACCAAGTATTAGGCTGAGGGTGCCAATACTTTTGTCTGGCCCATTTTTGGAGTTTTGTGTGAAATGATCAATGTTTTGCTTTATGCTTCATTCTCTTTTGTGTTTTTTCATTTAAGACAAATTAAATGACGATAATAATACAAAATAATTTGTGTTTGCAATCATTTTCAGGAAGAAACTGAGTATTATCTGTCAAAATTGCAGGGGTGTCAATACTTTTGGCCACAACTGTAGTATTACGGTTAAATCCATACTGAGTAAGCATCTGACAGTGACTATGGGACTATGTATATGGAGATTTCGATTGTACCCTATAATATATATACTTGCTATCTTGTTATCCAGTACCTTTTTTACAACATTTTTTATTATGGTCAAACCCAGACTGAGTGAGTGTCTGAGGGTGACTCCGGAAATATATACCGAGCTTTCAAATTTGGCCAACACTGTATACAGCTGTACGCTTATAATAATAATAATAATAATACATTTTATTTCTATAGCGCTGACATATTCCGCAGCACTTTACATTTCAGAGGGGACTTGTACAGACAATATACATTACAGCATAATAATCACATAGATCATAACAGATGCCAAGAGGAATGAGGGCCCTGCTCGCAAGCTTACAATCTATGAGGAAAAAAAGGGGAGACACGAAAGGTGGGTGGTAACAGTTGCCCTGATTGTATGGACCAGTCATAATGTTAAGTGTGTAACAGTACGGATGCAGAGGGCTAATGGATGCATAAAGCATGTGGGAACATGATGCGGGGAACCTGGTTATGGTAATACTTTTGGCTGTGCCACACAGGGATAGATTAGGTTAATATGTTGAGGTGATAGGCCAGTCTGAATAAATGCGTTTTCAGGGCACGCTTAAAATTGTGGGGGTTGGGGACTAATCGTATTGACCTGGGAAGTGCATTCCAAAGAATTGGCGCAGCACGTGTATAGTCTTGAAGACGGGAGTGGGAGGTTCTGATTATTGAGGATGCTAACCTCAGGTCATCAGCAGAACGGAGGGCGTGGGTAGGATGGTATACTGAAACAAGGGAGGAGATGTAGGGTGGTGCTGAGCCATGGAGGGCTTTGTGGGTGAGGGTAATAAGTTTGTACTGGATTCTGGAGTGGATGGGTAGCCAGTGTAACGACTGGCACAAGGTAGAGGCATCGGCGTAACGATTGGCGAGGAATATGATCCTGGCAGCTGCATTCAAGACAGATTGGAGGGGGGAGAGTTTGGTAAGAGGGAGACCGATTAGAAGGGAGTTACAATAGTCGAGACGAGAATTAATAAGAGAAACAGTTAGAGTTTTTGCAGAGTCAAAAGTAAGAAAAGGTCGAATTCTAGAAATGTTTTTGAGGTGCAGATAACAAGAGCGAGCCAGTGATCGGATGTGGGGGACAAAGGAAAGCTCAGAGTCAAGTATGACCCCAAGACAGTGGGCATGTTGCTGGGGAGTAATAGTAGAACCACACACGGAAATGGCAATGTCGGGTATAGGTACATTAGTAGCGGGAGGAAACACAAGGAGTTCAGTCTTTGACAGGTTCAGTTTCAGATATAGTGACATGATGTTAGACACAGCATTTAGACAATCGCCTGTGTTTTCTAGAAAGGCTGGCGTGATGTCAGGAGAAGAAACGTATAATTGGGTGTCGTCAGCATAGAGATGGTACTGGAAACCAAATCTACTGATTGTTTGACCAATAGGGGCAGTATACAAAGAGAAGAGGAGGGGGCCTAGGACTGATCCTTGAGGAACCCCAACAGTAAGGGGAAGATGAGAGGAGGAGGAGCCAGCAAAAGATACATTAAAGGAGCAGTCAGAGAGATAGGAAGAGAACCAGGAGAGAACGGTGTCCTTGAGGCCAATGGAACAGAGCAAAGTGAGGAGGAGATGATGATCCACAGTGTCGAATGCTGCAGAGAGATCCAAGAGAATTAGCATGGAGTAATGACCATTTGATTTAGCTGTTAGTAGATCATTAGAGACTTTAGTGAGGGCAGTTTCAGTAGAATGTAAAGAGTGGAAACCGGATTGGAGAGGGTCAAGAAGAGAGTTTTCTGAGAGATAGCGGATAAGACGGGAGTGAACCAGGCGTTCCAGGAGTTTAGAGATGAAGGGAAGATTAGAAACAGGTCTATAGTTAGCGGCACAGTTTTGGTCGAGGGATGGTTTTTTAAGTAGTGGATGTATGATGGCATGCTTAAATGAGGAGGGAAAGATACCAGAAGAGAGAGAGAGGTTAAATATTTTAGTCAGGTGAGGGGTGACAGCAGGGGAAAAGGGCTGAAGTAGATGTGACGGAAATGGGTCACTGGTGCAAGTGGTTGGGCGAGATGATGCAAGGAGCCTGCTTACTTCTTCTTCTGTGACTGGTTCAAATGATCAGTAACCTTTTTAGCTATTTAGATTCTGGTGTAATCCATAATGAGCCTGTGAACGTCTGTCTGTTACTCCAGCAATATATTAGGAGCTTTAAGATTACCCCAACACTGTATACAGCTGTACGCTTGTGTTACATTACCCATTTACAGCTTTTCATATTCTTGTGTAATCCATAATGGGCCTGAGAGCGTTTGTGTCTGCTTCCTGAAATGTATACGGAGATTCAGAATGTTTACACTATGCTATATATACCTTGTATGTGGTGATACTGTACCCTTTTTCAACTTTATATTTTATTGGTTAATCCATACTTAGCGTCTGTGTATGAATCATGAAATATATACGGTCTAAGAAGTAAGGTTTCTCCTTGCGGAGAGTGACATGCCAGCTGTGGCTTGTCAAGGTAAGGAGACTTATTCGCCGTGCAATGCTCCTCTGGGAAAATAATATGCAAATTGCCTCTTCAGAAAGAAAGAGGACTTTTACTCTACAGCGCCACCTATTGGTAGTAGCGATCCTACAAGTCACAATCAACCCTTTAACGAGTCTTGTAGTATGACTTAGGATACAAGCCAAATCAGAATCTCAATTTGCAGACACGGTGTTTCGAGCTGTTGGCTCTCGTCAGTGCAAAGTATGAGATCTGATTTGGCAAGGTGAGAGGCTCTGGACTAGGGTCTAAGAAGTAAGGTTTCTCCTTGCGGAGAGTGACATGCCAGCTGTGGCTTGTCAAGGTAAGGAGACTTATTCGCCGTGCAATGCTCCTCTGGGAAAATAATATGCAAATTGCCTCTTCAGAAAGAAAGAGGACTTTTACTCTACAGCGCCACCTATTGGTAGTAGCGATCCTACAAGTCACAATCAACCCTTTAACGAGTCTTGTAGTATGACTTAGGATACAAGCCAAATCAGAATCTCAATTTGCAGACACGGTGTTTCGAGCTGTTGGCTCTCGTCAGTGCAAAGTATGAGATCTGATTTGGCAAGGTGAGAGGCTCTGGACTAGGGTCTAAGAAGTAAGGTTTCTCCTTGCGGAGAGTGACATGCCAGCTGTGGCTTGTCAAGGTAAGCCTCTCACCTTGCCAAATCAGATCTCATACTTTGCACTGACGAGAGCCAACAGCTCGAAACACCGTGTCTGCAAATTGAGATTCTGATTTGGCTTGTATCCTAAGTCATACTACAAGACTCGTTAAAGGGTTGATTGTGACTTGTAGGATCGCTACTACCAATAGGTGGCGCTGTAGAGTAAAAGTCCTCTTTCTTTCTGAAGAGGCAATTTGCATATTATTTTCCCAGAGGAGCATTACACGGCGAATAAGTCTCCTTACCTTGACAAGCCACAGCTGGCATGTCAC
This sequence comes from Dendrobates tinctorius, assembly GCF_039654945.1. NCBI lineage: Eukaryota > Metazoa > Chordata > Amphibia > Anura > Dendrobatidae > Dendrobates > Dendrobates tinctorius. Next base: position 9,791,205 of record NW_027361785.1, read on the forward strand.
TCTCCGCAAGGAGAAACCTTACTTCTTAGACCCTAGTCCAGAGCCTCTCACCTTGCCAAATCAGATCTCATACTTTGCACTGACGAGAGCCAACAGCTCGAAACACCGTGTCTGCAAATTGAGATTCTGATTTGGCTTGTATCCTAAGTCATACTACAAGACTCGTTAAAGGGTTGATTGTGACTTGTAGGATCGCTACTACCAATAGGTGGCGCTGTAGAGTAAAAGTCCTCTTTCTTTCTGAAGAGGCAATTTGCATATTATTTTCCCAGAGGAGCATTGCACGGCGAATAAGTCTCCTTACCTTGACAAGCCACAGCTGGCATGTCACTCTCCGCAAGGAGAAACCTTACTTCTTAGACCCTAGTCCAGAGCCTCTCACCTTGCCAAATCAGATTTCATACTTTGCACTGACGAGAGCCAACAGCTCGAAACACCGTGTCTGCAAATTGAGATTCTGATTTGGCTTGTATCCTAAGTCATACTACAAGACTCGTTAAAGGGTTGATTGTGACTTGTAGGATCGCTACTACCAATAGGTGGCGCTGTAGAGTAAAAGTCCTCTTTCTTTCTGAAGAGGCAATTTCCATATTATTTTCCCAGAGGAGCATTGCACGGCGAATAAGTCTCCTTACCTTGACAAGCCACAGCTGGCATGTCACTCTCCGCAAGGAGAAACCTTACTTCTTAGACCCTAGTCCAGAGCCTCTCACCTTGCCAAATCAGATCTCATACTTTGCACTGACGAGAGCCAACAGCTCGAAACACCATGTCTGCAAATTGAGATTCTGATTTGGCTTGTATCCTAAGTCATACTACAAGACTCGTTAAAGGGTTGATTGTGACTTGTAGGATCGCTACTACCAATAGGTGGCGCTGTAGAGTAAAAGTCCTCTTTCTTTCTGAAGAGGCAATTTGCATATTATTTTCCCAGAGGAGCATTGCACGGCGAATAAGTCTCCTTACCTTGACAAGCCACAGCTGGCATGTCACTCTCCGCAAGGAGAAACCTTACTTCTTAGACCCTAGTCCAGAGCCTCTCACCTTGCCAAATCAGATCTCATACTTTGCACTGACGAGAGCCAACAGCTCGAAACACCGTGTCTGCAAATTGAGATTCTGATTTGGCTTGTATCCTAAGTCATACTACAAGACTCGTTAAAGGGTTGATTGTGACTTGTAGGATCGCTACTACCAATAGGTGGCGCTGTAGAGTAAAAGTCCTCTTTCTTTCTGAAGAGGCAATTTGCATATTATTTTCCCAGAGGAGCATTGCACGGCGAATAAGTCTCCTTACCTTGACAAGCCACAGCTGGCATGTCACTCTCCGCAAGGAGAAACCTTACTTCTTAGACCCTAGTCCAGAGCCTCTCACCTTGCCAAATCAGATCTCATACTTTGCACTGACGAGAGCCAACAGCTCGAAACACCGTGTCTGCAAATTGAGATTCTGATTTGGCTTGTATCCTAAGTCATACTACAAGACTCGTTAAAGGGTTGATTGTGACTTGTAGGATCGCTACTACCAATAGGTGGCGCTGTAGAGTAAAAGTCCTCTTTCTTTCTGAAGAGGCAATTTGCGAAATATATACGGAGATTTACTGTTATCCCTAGACTGTATAGAGCTGTACGCTTCTGATACAGTACCATGTATCTGCTGGTATTTTGGGTCCATTTTCCAAAACATGAGGAAGTATGGTGGAAGAGGATAAGGAACGTGGATAAGGAGCAGATCAGAGTAATTGCCAAAAGGAACTTAGGTTGTACACTGCCCACAGCAAATGTGTGTGCAAAACGTTTCTCTCGTTTAGGGCAGACAGAAATAGTATGAGAGGCGTCTCCACAGAAAAAACACAGCTTATTACGCCTTCTAAACTCCTGACGTTGGGCCCTAGACAAAACCCCATCACATTGCATAGGTTCAGACGTTTGTTCAAAAGGTGGCAGCGCCTCCCGTGTAGTCTTACTTTCACATAAACGCCGATCAACTTGAGTGGCTAATGACAAAGAATCATGAAGACCAGAGGGAACAGGAAATCCCACCATAACATCTTTTACGGTCTCTAATAAACCCTTCTGAAAGAGAGCTGCCAATGCACCATCATTCCATGTAGGAAGAACCACCCACTTTTGGAATTTTTGACAGTATAACTCTGCAGAATCCTGACCCTGGTTCAATGCCAATAGGGTTTTCTCAGCTTGATCAACAGCATTAGGTTCATCATACAACAACCCCAAGGCTTGAAAAAATGCGTCCACATTAGTCAGAATAGGATTTTCAGGTGTCAGAGAAAAAGCCCAATCCTGGGGATCGCTGCACAGCAAGGAGTTGACAATTTTAACCTGCTGCACAGAGTTCCCGATGAGTTAGGCTTCAAGGCAAGAAATAATTTACAATTTTTCTTAAAATTCAAAAATTTAGACCGATCCCCAGAAAACACATCAGGAGTAGGGATCTTTGGTTCAACAGCATGTGACTGAGCAAGATAGGTGGAAATTCCCCGCACTTCAGCAGCGAGCTGCTCCACACGGTCAGATAATTGCTTAATCTCCATTAGAGAAAAATCCTCCTATGGAAAAAAAAGGAAAAAATACATATAAAAAAAAAATTCTGACTTTTTTTCTTTTTATTTTTAACAATTCTTTCCTGCTTTTGAGTACCCTAGAATCTGCGGTATGGCTGGTGATTCTGTTATGAATGAGTCACCGAGGAGGAAAACAAGACCAAGCTAAGTCACAGAAAACCAGAGAGGTTGGTAACTACGCAGATTGCAGACCCCTGATCCTAACCACACAACTAACAGCAGCCATGCAGCGTACCTACGATGATTCTACACGCCTCGTCACAGCCGGAGGACTAAATAAGCCTAAAGCAAGAAAAGGGAACTCTAAACTGCCCCAGAGCAGATCCCAAAGGAATAGACAGCCCCCACACATGTATTGACGGTGAGACAAGATGAAAGCACAAACACAGGTAGGAAAATAGGCTGAGCAAACGATGTGGGCCCACACTAACTAGAAAGGACAGGAAAGGAAAGATACTGTCTGCAATCACGCCAAAAAACCCTGCAAAATTGTCCAACACTTCTGATAGCAAAAAATACCCTGAAGTCACTAGACTTCTCCCACTATATCAGCACTCTTGCATATTCTGAGAACAGAGCAAAAAGAGGCCAATCTAATAAGGGACAAAAAGCAAAGTAGCACATACAATGACATAAGAGTGGAAATTCAGCACAGCCCCAGGTGGGGCTGGCTGACCGCACAAAAAACTGAATAGACCAAACCAAATCAAATGAGAACATAAGCAGAGAACAACTTAGCTTGAGAAGGCAGGAACTGAGCTGGACACTCAGGAGGCAGGAAAAAATCACCAGCATGGGAAAAGGGAGTCGGCTGTCTTAAATCCATTCTGAGACTCCAGATGTCCAATCTTCTTCCTCATTATCAGGTGGCAGGTCTCTGTTAATTAGATCAGCTTCACTACCTCCTGCCACCACCAGAGGGAGCACGGAAAGAGAACTCACAACTCCTCTGTCAGCACAACCAGCTCCCTCACCAGAAACCAGAGGCAGACCAGAAAATGAGTTCACAACAGTGGTGTTATTGATACCATATTGTTATATAACTTTTCAGAATGTATTCATAAAAATATATATATATAATTTTGGTCAATTAATTTGGATGATACTATATGGTTATACCCTCTTTAAGTATTCTGATATCTGATTTATATATTTATATAATGTTATTATATTGGCTATGAATGAACTGTCTGGCTTTGGACATACATTGCGCTACTATATAATGTGCTGCATTGTCCTCTTGTGTTATGCCCTTCGATTTGCCCACAACTAAGATGTCCACTATAGTCTATCTATGCATACAGGGACATGGGTGCTGCCCCGTCTCCTCTGCTCCCACCCACCGTCTGACGTCTAATCACAAGGGGCCCTGTGTGTATCAGCATCAGCGGTCTGTGACTGTGTGGCGGTGGGAGATGCGGCGCTTCCATTTCCCATTTCCGGTAACATCGGCTATAAATAACTTATGACACATCATATGGCACGCCCCCTGAGGAAGGAGAACCTCCGAAATGCGTGTTGGGGTGGGCAGGAGACAGCGTGAAGACAAGATATGTTTAAATTTCTCTCCTTGTGGCACTTTGCATAGACATCGTTAACTCCGTATATGCCTGTTCTAAATGTTGTCTGTAACTTATGTACTGTTATAGTGATCTCAGTTTAGTGTGCACTTGCATATATTCCACATGAACTTTTTCTGAGCAGTACCTGCATATTATGTGTGTCTTTGGCTTGTAATTTATTAACTGCTATAGCGACCTCAGTTGATTTTGCACTTGCATATACTCCCCTTGGTTATATACTAGGATCTTCATGCTGCCTTTACCGCCCTGGCTAATGCGGTTTTTTGCTTGTCACTTTTTTAGCCCTGTAATCTGTTTTATGACCTATTTTTGTATAATAAACTTTTGCAATATACATAAGAATTTTGGACTTTATCACTGTTTGTTTTTGTGGTGCTCTTTAATGTTAAAGATATGTACGCAGGAGCTTCAGGGACAAAGTACACAGCCGTCTGCAGAGCCCCGGTATGCAAATGTGAACTTAGCCTTAGCAATGTGAAAGAGAGTGAGTGCTGTACATAAGAGAGGGGAGAAAAACATTGTGCAAAGTTTCAAAAAACGACCAATATATTGCCTTGCGAAAGTATTCAGCCCCCTGGAACTTTTCAACCTGTTCCCACATATCATGCTTCAAACATAAAGATACCAAATGCAAATTTTTGGTGAAGAATCAACAACAAGTGGGACACAATTGTGAAGTTGAATGAAATTTATTGGTAATTTTAAATTTTTGTGGAAATTCAGAAACTGAAGTCACTGTAAGTCCAAATAAATAAGATAATTTATTGCACTTACAAAGACAGGTTACAGATGCAAAGGGGAAAAAGGGCAATGAAGTGCAGCTGATCCGCAACCACATGGGTATAAATAAGGGGTTACTGGACCATTGGAACCAAGAGGTCCTGTATGTGACAAGCATATAATGTTTACAATATACCAATTTATGCCATTAGACCAGTACAAAAAAAAAAAATATATATATATATTATATATATATATATATATATATATATATATATAATGCTCTGTAAAATTTGGCTTCATATAGCAATCAAATAATAGGGCAGGCAGAAGCAAAAATCATATGGTTTAAATAACTATACATATCGCTTTCCACCACCAAATGCGAGCACGTATATAAAGTGAATGTTATACCTGATGGGCAACAGGCACGGGTTCCTTGGGTCCAGACACCCACCCCAAGAGAGAGGAGGACTGAGGGGCCAATACGGATGGAGTGTAAAGAGTTAATGCAAGGACGGTGGATGTGAGTGAATGAAGCAACCAGGATATAAATTATAAAAATGCATATGGTGAATATTTGTTGCAATCCATAAATACTTGGAATAGGTTTGTTTAAATGTCGTACCTGTCCCCTGCCATGTTTAACTGCAAAATGTACTTGGAAAAATGTACTTAGAATAAATGTACATAAATTGTGACGAGTGTCAGCTTATGCTGAGCCGTTCTTCTTTGAAAGAGTGGACCCTCTGGGCCGTGGCACCCACCCATCTAGGGCGAGCTGACCTAATGAGAACCACCCCCTATACAGGGAGTGTCAGGGGCAAGACCAAGGGGGTGAGCCACCACGGCAGCTGGACCAGACGGCCGGCTCAGGGAAACAAGACAAGGCAAGACGAGTCGTTAATTCAAAGAAACTTCATTAAGGAAGACTTCAGGTACAACAGGTGCAAAACGTGGACACACAGAACATAAGGCAAGGTGCGTGCAAGAGCACGTCGAGGTCCAAGACTTGAGGAACTCTTCAGGGTGCAACAGGAGCAAACGTGAACACACAGAGTTCGTGGAACAGGGTGCATGCAATGGCACGCCGAGGTCCAAGTATGGAACGTGCAGATGGTATGCGGACATCGGACTCCGGACAACAGTCCACGATCAACCAGGGCATCAGGGTCTGTAGCTCAGAGGGTGATCGGCAGGATCCGGACGTCCAGAAGTCAGCCAGGGTTCCATGCAAGGAAACAAGATAGAGTTAGTGACAAGATGCGTGTCCACGGACACGCCAGGATCAGGTTCACAGAACAGAGACCTGTGCATGCCAAGGGGCATCCCAGAGACGGGTCAGGTTCACAGGATGGTGGCCTGCGCATGCTGAGGGGCATGCCAGGGAGAGACACAAGGTACGGTGGCATCGGAATCCAAATGCTGGCATCGACCGACAGGGTCCAGGTATCTGGCTACGGACATCAGCTCCGGACATCAGGCTGCATTCATCTAGGTCCGGGCCTCTGGCAGCGGTCGGCAGGTTATGGAATCTGGCAGGCAAACTAGGGAACAGAGAAGAACAAAAGAGACAAAGGCTTTGTGCAAGAGTAGCACAAAAAGGCACAGTGCGAGAACCATCGTGAGTGCAAGGAAGCAGAGAGACCACGGCTGGGAGCACCGGCAGGTGGTACCGACGATGGCAGTTGCAAGCGGGCATGACTAGAGGCGGCACCGCTGCGGGGCCACGCAGCCAGACCACTATAGCACTGGACAGGGCACGGCTGGGGCACACAGGCGAGCACGGCTAGAGGCGGCACGGCTGAAGCACACCAGGTAGGCACAGATGACCAGGCACATGCACAGAGGTACGGAGCCACAAGGCAGGGCTAGGCAAAGAGTACAGGACAGAGCCACATGCGAGACAGCATGGCAAAGCCTAGTACAAAATGTGCAAGAGCGCACAAAACAACAGGGACAAGACAAAGAACGAGGCAGAGACCTGCGCATGCGGAGAGCATGCCAGGGACAGGGACAGTCTAGCAGCGGAGTGTAGGCCGAAGCCCAGAGCCGGGCCAAGGCAGGGCCTTGGGGCTAGACAGAGTACAGAGCGAGGCCTGCACATGTAGAGACACGCCAGGGAGAGGTTCAGAGCGGAGGCCTGCACGTGTAGAGACACGCCAGGGACAGGGACAGTCTAGCAGTGGAGTATAGGCCGAAGCCCAGAGCCGGGCCAAGGGAGGACCTTGGGACTAGACAGGGTACAGAGCGAGGCCTGCACGTGTAGAGACAAGCCAGAGAGAGGTTCAGAGCAGAGGCCTGCACGTGTAGAGACACGCCAGGGACAGGGTCAGAGACGAAGGCCTGCACATGTAGGGAGACACGTCAGGGCAGGGTACAGGACACGCCAGGGACAGAGACAGGGTACCAGAAGCCACAAAGCAGAAGGAGACATGACACGAGAACAGAAACACGGAACAGAATCAGAGCAAACAAGGACTACAAGGCAAAGCAGAGCAGGGACAAAACATGGCACGAAGGACAAACACTAGACAAGACTAGAGACGGAATACGAGCACGGAGCGTGTGCAGAGACGCACAACAGAGCAAAGTGCAAGGGCACAGAATAGAAGGAGCGACCCACAGACCAAGCAGCCATGCAGGGACACAACACACAATACTCAGGCCCTGAGCAAAGGAAGGGGTGGTCTGATAGAGGGCACAGCACCTCCTCTTCCGGGTCAGGACCAGGGGAGAACTTCCTAGTTCAGATGCTCCAGGATCACAGAGCGCAGTCACATGATTAGGGTTTCAGACATGACGAAATGATCACCGAACCAGACAGTGCAGGATCCTAGGAAAGGTCACATGATCAAAGTTTCAGACATGACAAGATGATTGCAGAAACAGACAGTGCAGGATCTTAGGAAACGTCACATGATCAAGGTTTCAGACATGACGAGAAGATCACAGAAGGCAAAGCAGAAACGCAGGCATCTTGCAGCTCAGCAGACATGAGGTGAGTGTGCACACTGCTCTAGGGAACAAGCAGGATAGCAGACAAGATATGCGCATGCACATCGCTTAAGGAGTTCTTGAGACAAAACAGACTTGGCAGACATGGTGGACATGACATAAATGCTATCCTTACATAAATGCATCCCCAAACTAGGTCTGAATATACTGTATAGGAGACCTGCTCTTAGAGCTATCACTATTTTACCTCGTTAGCAATCAATCAACTAAGTTAAGACAGCAGGAGACAATAAATGTAGTGAGAGATAAACAAGTTTGCAGGTCTACATGTATCACAAACTTCTTTGAGAAGTTATATGACCTCACAACATAAAGGGACAAGCAGAGTAAGATGAATAATCTATATACCATTATACCATTAGATATGCTTGCTGACATTGAATAGAATTGACTGGAAACATGCAGGATCAATGCAGGAGTTGAATGAACTAAATGCCATTAGATATGCTTGCTGACATTGAATAGAATTTACTGGAAACAGGCAGTATCAATGCAAGAGTTGAATTAACTAAATATATTACAAATTGGCATATTAATTGACAGTGAAACCTCTAATAATTAATGCATGCAATGAGATCCATCTATGTGATCTAACAAAATAAGTATTGTGTCCCCTTAGTAATATTCTGAGATTAAGTGTGCTAATTTGCTTCAAAATTTCCTCCTTCTGATATGTCATTGTAATCTTTAACATTAGCTAGTCAAATAGGAAAATATGTTGCGTGACTCACAAATCAGGCACCCTTTAAGGGCATGTCACACTAAGAGATATCGCTAGCAATATCGCTATAACTAGTGACGTTATAGCAATATTGCTAGCGATATCGCTGTGTGTGATACTTACCTACGACCGGCTCCCCCGCTGGTTATCGCTGATCACGCGAGAACGTCCTGGACTGTTTCTCGTCGTCTGCTTCCTGCGGCGCTTCCTGCTGTGAGGACGAGCGACGCGTGGAGCCGGGCGGGAGGACGCAGGATCGCCGCGTCTGACAGGTAAGTAGCGACCCCCGTCCCCAGCGATGTCGCTAGTGAGATCTGCCTGTGTGGCAGCTCACTAGCGACCACTTAGCGATGTACCAGCGATCCTGACCGCGTCATATCGCTGGTCGGGATCGCTGGTACATCGCTAAGTGTGACAGTACCTTTAGTCACTCTTCCTTCCTTCAGTTGACAGATTTGTTGTTTTTAAACAGTTGACAACGGCAGACACTGAAAATTGCATTAATTCAATTTGTGGTTGTAATTAAATTACATGGCTCAACATTGAACATTAGTCTAGAATACATTTCCACTTGAAGAACTATTTCAAATCAATTGAATTGTGCTTTTCATCTTTGTACTCGAGGATTGAAATATTCTTTACATCCACCATTTTACTGACCTCATTTAGGTATAAAGGTTGCTACCAGGATTTCCTAAGAACATTTTCAATTATTTTACTATCCAAATGTGCTGGAGCTCAAATAGATCAATATACACTGCTCAAAAAAAATAAAGGGAACACTAAAATACCACATTCTAGATATCACTGAATGAAATATTCCAGTTGCAAATCTTTATTCATTACATAGTGGAATATGTTGAGAACAATAAAACATAAAAATGATCAATGTAAATAAAAATTAATATCTCATGGAGGCATTGATTTGGAATGACACTCAAAATCAAAATAGAAAATCAAATTACAAGCTGATCCAACTTCATTTGAAATGCCTCAAGACAAGGAAAAGATGCTCAGTAGTGTGTGTGGCCTCCACATGCCTGTATGACCTCCCTATAATGCCTGGGCATGCTACTCCTGAAGCGGCGGATGTTCTCCTGAGGGATCTTCTCCCAGATCTCGATTAAAGCATCAGTGAACTCCTGGACAGTCTGTGGTGCAACTGTGTGGCGTCGGTGAATGGAACAAGACATGATGTCCCAGATGTGCCAGATTGGATTCAGGTCTGGGGAACAGGCAGGCCAGTCCATAGCATCAATGACTTTATCATGCAGGAACTGCTGACACATGTCAGCCACATGAGGCCAGCATTCTCATGCATCAGAAGGAACTCAGGGCCACTGCACTTGCATATGGTCTCACAAGGTTTCTGAGGTTCTCATATGGGTATCTTAGGCTAGTTTCACACTAGCGTTCTTGGGCGCAGCGCAGGGCCGCTGCTAAGCCCCGCCCCCGGCCGTGCCCCCTTTGATCAGTTCCTCCTCTGATCGCATGAGGCTGCATGTGATCAGCATATCCTATATTTAGTGTTGGATATGCTGGTCGTGCGCTGACCGTGCGCTGGTCTGATTTTGCTGGCGCTGCGCCCAGAGCACAAAATGCAACACAGTGCATTTGTGCGCGCTGGGCCAAGAATGCTAGTGTGAAACTAGCCTAAAAGATGTCAGGGTAACTCTGGCTAGCATATGGAGGGCTATGTGGCCATCCAAAAAAATGCCTCCCCACACCATTACTGACCCACTGCCAAACCTGGTCATGCTGGAGGATGTTGCAGACAGCAGAACATTCTCCATGGCATCTCCAGACTCTGTCACATGTGCTCAGTGTGAACCTGCTCTCATTAGTGAAGAGCACAAGTCGCCAATGTCGAATCTGCCAATCTTGGTGTTCTCTGGCAAATGCCAATAGCCATGCATGGTGTGGGCTGTAAGCACAACACCCACTTGTGGACATCGGGCCATCATACCACCCTCAGGGAGTCTGTTCCTGACAGTTTTAGAAGACAAATGGATGTAAGTGGTCTGTTGGAAGTCATTTATCAGGGCTCTGGTTCTGTTCTTCCTTAAATAAAGGAGGAGGTAGCAGTCCTGCTGCTGGGTTGCTGCCCTCCTACGACCCCCTCTATGTCTCCTGGTGTACTGGCCTGTCTCCTGGTATCTGCTCCATGCTCTGGACACTAAGCTGACAGACACAGTTACCCTTTTTGCCACAGTTTGTTTTGATGTGCCATCCTCTATGAGCTGCAATACCTGAGCAACTTCTTTGGATTGCAGACACTGCCTCATGCTACTGTACAGTACCTCTAGGGGTGAGAGCAATGATAAAATGCAAAAGTGACCAAAACAACAGCCACAAAGGATGAGAACAGAGAAATGGTCTGTGGTCACTCCCTGCTGAACCCCTCCTTTATAGGGGTTGTATTGTTAATTGCCTATCATTTCTACCTGTTGTCTGTTCCATTTGCACAACAGCAGGAGAAATTGATTCATGATCCAATCAATGTTGCTTCATAAGTGGACAGATTAATTTCACAGAAGTGCGATTGACTTGAAGTTACATTGTGTTGTTAAAGTGTTCTCTTTATTTTTTGGAGCAATTTAATACTGACAACAATTCTGTGTGACCCTCAACCATATGGATAGAAAAATTCTTGCCTGACAGATTAACTATAAGTGAGCACTGAGCAGCAACCCACACTAGAGTAAAGGCCGGCTGCTGAAGAGCAGGAACTGACAAGTACTAATGGTGCCCTGTGCATCTCTGGATGCCTCACACATCAGGAAAATGGGGAATTGATGGGAGCTCCAGAAAGCAGTATATGAATTAGACAGGTGGGCTTCCATACCTGTGACTATCTCTACTGTTGTGTACTTCATTTTTAGGGCCTATTCACACAGTCTTTTACGAGGATTTAGAAGCAGATTTTACTGCAAATACACATTTAAATAAATGATTCAAATACTCTTTGAGTAAGCTTCCTGCTAGTTTTACTGTGTTCATAATAATGTGAAAAAAACAGTATTGTGTGCACTACAGGAGCTTTTCCCATTAAAATCAGTCAGAAATTTATTCAGAGTATTTGGCACATTTTTATGCGGATATATGAGCAGAAGCTATTTCTAAATCCTCTTCAGCAAAACTCAGTGAGAACATAATTTTATAGTGCTGATTGGTAGAGGTAAGAGACCTGTAACTAGAATTTGTACTTCTCAGAAATTTATGATTTACACTTTTGATATGCTACAAATATCACAGAAAGTAATCTCCCTTTAATTTATTGTGAAGCCTTCCAATTGGTTCCGTATGAGAATATGGCATTTGGAGCAAAAAAAACATTGTACAGCTCTGTTTTATAGTGTTTAAGAAGTGTAAGAATTTGTACTCAGGGCTGCCGCTAGGAATTTCAGGGCCTCCTTGAGACTCCATCCAGGCTCCACCCCAGCCCCACCCGCCACCCCTCGAACTATCCACAGTCCCACCGCTCTCTCTTGGAAAAACTCCACTTCTCACCAATCACACATTAACAGTTCCCATCTCCAGATCACACACATAGCCAGCAGCTCTTGTTTTGGCAAAAAGATTTTTTAAATCTGCCACCACGACAATGTAGACTCTTTTGGCCGGGCCCTACTCGACTCTACTTTAACCTATTAAACATTTGCTAAAATATCCAATACAATTTAGGTATTTTTTTAATTTTTCAATTTTTAAAATGACCAATAATATCACATCCAAAGGGACAAATACCACCGCACCATGTCCAGACCACTTATTACCACCACATAGTGACCTATAATACCAAAAACAAGGAACAAATACAGCCACACCATGACCAGACCACATATTACCACCACAGTGACAGAATAATAGTACATACATTGACAAATAACACCACACCATGCCCAGACACCATATTACCACCACATGGTGACCAATAATACCACATACAAGGAACAAATACAGCCACACCATGACCAGACCACATATTACCACAGTGACAGAATAATAGCACATACAAGGAACAAATACCACCGCACCATGCCCAGACCACATATTACCACCACATGGTGACTCAATACTACAATACTGATCATTAATAAAAAACATAATACTATCACCATAAGTGCCATTATACACAGGAGATCTGTACTTAGTATGCAGTGTCTGTGTACAGGTAATACAGTGATCACCAGTGAAATTATGCACAGGACCTCTGTATATAGGCCAGTGTACAGGTAATACAGTGATCACTGGTGACATTGTACACAGGAACTCTGTATATAGTGTATAGTGTACAGGTAATACAGTGATCATTGGTGACATTGTACAGAGGCACTCTGTATATAGTGTATAGTGTCAGTGTGCACATAACACACTGACTCACCATTGACGTCTGTTATGATTAGGTCACCGAGGAGGATAGCCGGGGAATAAGCTAGGCAACCAGATAAACAGAAAGGTTGGTAACTTAGCGGATTGCAGACCCCTAAAACTAACAACACAACTAGAATTAGCCGTGGGACGTACCTACGAAGCCTTAGACGCCTCGGCACAGCCAAAGAATTAACTAAGCCTAAAGCAAGAAAGGGGAAAGCTAAACTGCCCTGGAGTAGAACCCCAAAGGAATAGGTAGTCCCCAAACATATATTGCCGTGAGACAAGATGAGGCACAAACACAGGCAGAAAATAGAGTAAGCAAATGATGGGGCCCAAACTGTCTAGATAGAACAGGACAGGAAAGATACTGTCTGCAATCATGCAAAAAACCCTAAGAAAAATCCAACACGTCTGATATGCAAAAATACTGAGGCCACACGACCTCCCCAGGTCCCAGCAGCGAACTATGCTGAACCCACACAGCAAAGCAGAAAGCAGAGAAAGGCAAAAACTGGATCAAATGCAAAAAGATTCCAGCAAACAAATAACTTATCTGAACAATGCAGGACCAAGCAAGGGGCAAGAGGACTTCAAAATGCACAGGAGGAAAACCAAATCACCAGCAACAACTGAGGGAAGCTTGCTCAGTTAAATCTTCCCAGTCTGTAACACCTGACCTCCAATCATCCTCTTCAGGTGATTGACTTCTGTCAACCTGACCAGCTCCATTACCCGCAGCAACCACCAGAGGGAGCCCAAACTCAGAAGTCAGGTCAAAAGTGTTCACAACAGTACCACCCCCCTTGAGGAGGGGTCACCGAACCCTCATCCAAGCCACCAGGACGATCAGGATGGGCCCGGTGGAAGGAGAGAACCAATCTCTCGGCATGAATGTCAGAAGCAAATACCCAAGAATTATACTCCTGACCATAACCTTTCCACTTGACCAAGTACTGGAGTCTCCGTCTAGCCAGACGAGAATCCAATACCTTCTCTACGTCATACTCCAGATAACCCTTAACCAATACAGGATCAGGGGGCACAGCCATGGGAACTACTGGCTCCACAAACCTTTTCAACAAAGATTTATGAAAAACATTGTGAATCTTTAACGTTCCTGGAAGATCCAAACGGAAAGAAATGGGATTAAGGATTTCCAAAATCTTATAAGGTCCAATGAACCTTGGCTTGAATTTTGGAGATGCAACTTTCATAGGAATATTTTTTGAAGACAACCAAACCATGTCACCCACTTTAAACCGGGGACCAATGGTCCTATGCCGGTTGGCAAACCGTTGGGCCTTCTCCTGAGAGTGAGACAACTTCTCTACTACTTGATCCAAAATCTGCTGCATTCTCTCTACCACAGAATCCACACCTGGATAGGCCGAAGCCTCCACCTGCCCTGAAGAAAATTGAGGATAAAACCCAAAGTTACAGAAAAAAGGAGACATCAAAGTGACAGAACTAGCCCTAATTATTTAGAGCAAATTCAGCCAAGGGCAAAAATGAGACCCAGTCATCTTGATCAGCAGATATAAAACATCTCAAATAGGTTTCCAAAGTCTGGTTTGTTCTCTCAGTCTGCCCATTGGTCTGAGGATGAAATGCAGAGAAGACAGACAACTGAATTTCCAGTTTAGAACAAAAAGCTCTCCAAAATCTGGAAACAAACTGGACTCCTCTGTCAGACACAATGTTCTCAGGAATACCGTGCAAACGAACCATCTGTTGTAAAAACAAGGGCACCAACTCAGAAGAAGATGGCAACTTCGGGAGTGGTACAAGATGGACCATCTTAGAAAATCTATCACAGATCACCCAGATAACCGTCATTCTCTGAGGGACAGGGAGGTCAGAAATAAAATCCATTGAGATATGAGTCCATGGGCTCCTGAGCACCGGCAGGGGCACTAACAAACCACTAGAATGAGAACAGGGTTTGGATCGAGAACAAGTCCCACAGGACTGCACAAAATTCCTGATATCACGAGATAAAGCAGGCCACCAAAAAGACTGACTCACCAAATCTCTGGTACGAAAAATACCAGGATGACCAGCTAACGCAGAGCAAAGAATTTCAGACATTACTCTTCTCCTTCACTGGTCAGGGACATACAATTTCCCCATAGGGCATCGTTCAGGTTTGTCCTCCTGAAATTCGTCCAGGGCAAGTCTCAAATCGGGTGAAACAGTGGAAAGAACCACACCCTCATTTAGAATGGTAGTAGGCTCGGTCACATCAAGAGAATCCGCAAAGAAACTCCTAGAGAGGGCATCCGCCTTAAATATTCTTAGTGCCCGGAAGAAAGGAGACCACAAAATTAAAACGCGTGAAAAACAAGGCCCACCTAGCATGTCTAGAATTCAGTTGCTTGGCTGATTCGAGATAGATCAAGTTCTTGTGGTTGGTGAGGATCACAACTTGATGTCTGGCTCCCTCCAACCAATGTCTCCACTCTTCAAATGCCCACTTCATAGCCAACAATTCCCGATTCCCACATCATAGTTACATTCAGATGGTGAAAATTTCCGAGAAAAGAAGGCACAGGGATTCATCTTAGAGGTTACCGGATCTCTTTGAGACAAAACGGCTTCTGCACCAATCTCAGATGCATCTATCTACACCTGAAATGGGAGTGAAATATCAGGTTGCCATAATACAGGAGCAGCAGTGAATCTCCGCTTAAGCTGCTGAAATGCCGAGACTGCCTCTGGAGACCAATTCACCACATCAGCACCCTTTTTGGTCAAATCCATTAGTGGTTTAACAATACCAGAAAAATTACTTATGAATTTATGGTAGACATTAGCAAAACCCAAAAACTTCTGGAGAGCCTTCAAGGAAGTGGGCTGAACCCAATCATAAATGGCCTGGACCTTGGCCAGGTCCATTTCAATAGCAGATGGCGACAAAATGAATCCCAAAAATGAAATCTTTTGTACGCCAAAGAGACATTTCGATCCCTTAACATACAGAGCATTTTCTCTCAAAATCCGGAATACAGTCCGAACATGTTCCACATGAGAATCCCAATCACTGGAAAAAATCTAAATATCGTCCAAATAAACGATCAAAAACTTATCCACAAACTCCCGGAAAATATCGTTCATGAAAGATTGGAAGATGGAAGGGGCATTAGTGAGCCCAAAAGGCATCACTAAGTACTCAAAATGCCCCTCAGGAGTATTAAACGCCATTTTCCATTCATCCTCATGCTTGATGCGAATAAGATTATACGCCCCCCTAAGGTCAAGCTTGGTAAACCAACTAGCACCATTCACTCTGGAAAATAAATCAGAAATCAGGGGTAATGGATACTGATATTTAACAGTGATTTTATTAAGGAGACGATAGTCAATACATGGCCTTAATGAGCCATCTTTCTTGGCCACAAAAAAAGCGCCAGCACCTAAAGGTGAAGAGGACGGTCTGATATGACCCTTTTCCAATGACTCCTTGATATAAGATCTCATAGCATCATGTTCAGGTACAGATAAGTTGAAAAGCTGACCCTTGGGAAATTTACAACTGGGCACTAACTCGATCGCGCAATCATAACTCCTATGAGGAGGCAAAGACGCAGACTTACTCTCACTAAATACATCAGAAAAATCAGCCAAATTGTCAGGAACATCATGAGACTGGGGAGAGGTGGAAAAAACAACTAACCACAGACACAGATTTCCAATCCAGGACAGGATTATGGGTCTGCAACCAAGGAAAACCCAGCACAATAATGTCATGTAAATTATGCAACACCAAAAATTTTCAATTTTCTTGGTGGTCCGGGGCTACCCGCATTATCACCTGGGTCCAAAACTGGGGTTTATTCTCCGCCAAAGGGGTAGCATCAATACCCCTTAAAGGAATAGGAGTCCGCAGGGGTACCATGGGAAAACCACAGCCTTTGGCAAAGTCAAAATCCATCAGGCTCAGGGCTGCTCGTGAATCAACAAAAGCCTTAGCAGAAAATGAAGATAAGGAGCAGAACAATTAAACCACCAAAAGGAATTTAGGCTGTACACTGCCCACAGGAAATGAGTGAGCAAAACATTTTTCCTGCTTAGGGCAGACAGAAATAGTATGAGAGGCATCCCCACAAAAGAAGTACAACTTATTACGCCTTCTAAACTCTTGACGTTGCGCCCTAGACAAAATGCTATCACATTGCATGGGCTCAGAAGTTTGCTCGAAAGGCAGCACCGCCTCTTGCATAGTTTTACGTTCACGTAAATGTCGATCAATTTGAATGGCTAATGACATAGAGTCGTTAAGATCAGAGGGGACAGGAAATCCCACCATAACATCTTTTACGGTTTCTGCCAGACCTTTCCGAAAAAGAGCTGCTAAGGCGCCATCGTTCCATTTAGTAAGGACCGCCCACTTTCAGAATTTTTGACAATATAACTCTGCCGCTTCCTGACCCTGGTTCAATGCCAATAAAGTTTTCTCAGTTTGATCAATAACATTAGGATCATCATACAACAAATCCAGAGCTTGAAAAGACGCATCCACATTAGCCAGTATAGGATTCCCAGGTGTCAGGGAAAAAGCCCTGCCCTGAGCGACGCCACGCAACAGGGAGATGACAATTTTAACCTGCTGCACCGAGTTCTCCGAGGAATTAGGTTTCAAGGCAAAAAACAGTTTACAATTATTCTTAAAGTTTAAAAATTTTGACCGATCCCCAGAAAATACATTAGGAATAGGGATTTTTGGTTCTACAGCCGATGATTGAGCGAAAGTCTTAGTTACTCACCGGTTAACGGTATTTTTCGGAGTCCATGACAGCACCACCTGAGAGAGGGATCCGCCCTTCCTAGGAACAGGAAAACCTACAGATACAAAAGGGCGGCACCTCTCCCACGCATCAGTTGGATTACAGAGCATACAAGAGGACCTCCAAGGTTAATGCATGATTATATGTACAACAATATCAATACTTAAATTTTTATCACCCGTGGATATGTACAAAGGGAAGACGTGCACACCCAATTTGACTAAGGGAAGGGAATCTATGGGTGCTGTCATGGACTCCGAAAAATACCGTTATCCGGTGAGTAACTAAGACTTTATTCGGTCGTCCATGACAGCACCACCTGAGAGAATTACAGAGAGTAATCACTACTTTAGGGGGGGACTACAGCCTGCAGAACCCAGATACCGAAGGAGAGGTCTGCAGAAGCACCCAAGTCTAGCCTATAATGACTATAAAAAGTGCTCGGAGAGGACCAAGTGGCCGCCTTACAAATCTGATCGATGGAGACTTCCGATCTCTCGGCCCACGAGGTCGCCACGGCTCTGGTGGAATGCGCCTTCAATTTCTCCGGAGCTACTCTACCTTTTGAGGTGTAAGCTAGAGAGATTGCTTCTCTAATCCATCTGGCTAGTGTACTTTTGGACACCCTAAGATCTTTCCTAGGGCCTTGGTAGGAGACAAAGAGGGCATTGTCCTTCTTCCAGGGATCGGTAGCCGCTAGGTACTCCAAGAGGCATCTTCTAACATCTAAAGTGTATAGCTTCTCCTCTTTCTCATTAATTGGTTTAGGGAGGAAGGATGGAAGGACTATTTCCTGCGACCTATGAAAGCTGGAGGCTACTTTTGGTAAATACGCTGGGTCAGGTCTAAGTATTACCCTATCCTCTTTTACCTGAAGAAAAGGTGGGCGCCTAGACAATGCCTGAATGTCGCTTACCCTACGGGCTGACGTTATGGCTATCAGGAAAGCTATCTTGAGGGACAGGCTCCTAATAGAGGCTGACGAGATGGGTTCAAATGGCGCTTCTGTCATAGCTGTGAGGACTAGGTTCAAATCCCATGGCGTGAGTCTATTTTTTACTATTGGTCTGGATCTACTCTCTGCTTTGATAAACCTATTAACCCAGTAATTAGCCGCGATGTTGCAGCTAAAGAGGGCCCCTAAGGCGGATACCTGTACTTTAAGGGTACTGGTGGAGAGACCCAGGTCCAGCTCTTTTTGTAAAAATTCCAAGATCTGGCCTATAGGGACGGAATCATCAGTATTTATATTTGAGCTTTGGAGGAATCTTTTCCAAATTCTGACGTAAATCTTAGTTGTCACCACTTTCCTACTTTTTAGTAGAGTGTCAATTAGGTCTGGGGAGAAGCCTTTACTTTTTAGCAATGACCGCTCAAATTCCACGCCGTGAGATGAAGGCCAGCCACCTGAGGGTGGAAGACCGGGCCCTGGGACAGAAGGTCCGGGATGTCCGGGAGAACCCAAGGATCGTCTACCGACATGATCCTGAGGTTCGAGAACCATGCTCTTCTGGGCCAGAATGGGGCGATGACTATGACCCTTGCCCTGTCCTTCCTGATCTTCCTCAACACCAGAGGAAGTAGAGATAGGGGAGGAAAGGCGTAGGCTAGCCTGAAGTCCCATTTTATCAGTAGCGCATCTACTGCCAGAGGAGTCTCCCTGGGATTTAGGGAGCAAAACTGTCTCGTTTTCGAGTTCTCTTTGGTGGCGAATAGATCCACCTCTGGCTGACCCCATCTCTGCACGATCTGAACGAAGATGGAGGTGTTTAAGGCCCACTCTCCTTGTTTTAACAGGTTGCGGCTCAGGAAATCTGCTGCGACGTTCTCTTTTCCTCTTATGTGAAGAGCCGTGAGATAAAAAATGCCGCTCTGCTAGCTGGAACAACTGTCCTGCCACATTCATCAGTGTTTTGGATCGAGTTCCGCCTTGGTGGTTGATATAGGCCACGGCCACTCGATTGTCCGAGAGAACTCGTACGTGATGGCCTTGTAGATACATAAGGAGCTCTTTAGCTGCGTGTACTACCGCTGTCAATTCTTTCAAATTAGAGGACATTTGTATCTGATCCCGTTCCCATAGGCCCTGGACCAGAATTTCCTCCATATGCGCCCCCCAACCGGAAGGACTTGCATCCGTGGTGACCACGCGGGTAATGTTATACTCCCAAGGGACCCCTCTAGACAAGTTATTTCTTTTTAGCCACCACTCCAGGGACTCTATTGTGTTACTGGATAAGGTCAGTCGACCTTCTAAGTTACCCCCAAGAATTCTCTGATACCATAAAACTTCGCCCTGTAGAGTTCTCGTATGAACTTGGGCCCACTGGACCGCGGGAATGCAGGACGAAAGGGAACCCAACAGGGACATGGCTTTCCTGAGGGACATGGAGGGGTTGTTGGAAGCGTTAAGGACCCGGCAATGCAGGTGCAGCAGCTTCTCTGGGGGCAGACGGCATTCCTGCTTTTTAGAATCTAAGGTTAGGCCTAAAAATTGTTGAATTTTTAATGGCTGCAAACGGGATTTTTTGATATTAAGTAGCCATCCCAACCGCTCTAGAGCCACCGTTGTTTTCTGTAATTGTTCTAAACACTGCTCGGCTGAACTGCCTATTATAAGGAGGTCACCTAGATAGGGAACGACTAGAATGTTTAGCTCGCGCAGATGGGCCATCACTTCTGCCATCACTTTGGTGAATACTCGGGGCGCAACTGCTACCCCGAAGGGTAAGGCCGCATACTGGAAGTGCTGGATTGACCCCTTCAACTGAACCGCCAGTCTAAGGAAAGGTTGGTGTGCTAGACATATAGGTATATGGTAGTAAGCGTCTTTCAGATCTAGGACCACCATGAAGCAGTTTTGAAACAGCATTTTTATTGCGGTGTTAATTGTTTCCATTTTAAACGGACGTACAACCAGGAATTTATTGAGGGCTTTAAGGTTAAATATAGCCCTAAATGAGTCGTCTGGTTTACGGACCAAGAACAGGGGGGAATAGAAGCCTTTCCCCCTCTCTTCCTCTGGAACTCTCGTCAGGACTTTTTTGTCCAGTAGCTCGAGGACCTCGGTCACCAGGGCAGCTTGTTCTAGCGGGGAAGATTTGAGCGGAGTTACCCTGAACCGATCTTGGGGGACGCAGGAGAACTCTAGGTGCAGTCCTGTAGCTATCACCCCCAGTATCCAGCTGCTATTTGAGATTCTGGCCCAGGCCGGGTAGAAGGCAGATAATCTTCCTCCTACCGGAGCCACTAGTCATTGGGGCGGCTTCTTATTATCCCGTGATGGACCTTCTTGGCGCCCCCCTCCTCCGAACATGAAGCCCGTACCTCTGGTTTTCTTGTTGTCCCATCTGTTCTGATCTCTGGCCTGCCTCCTGCGGGAATACCCTTTCCTAGAAAAGGGACGTCTCCAGGATGTATTCGGCAGACTTGGAAATTTCTTTTTCTCATCCCCGGCTTTCTCTAACAGTTCGTCTAGGACGGGGCCGAATAAGTATTCACCCTCACAGGGAATAGAACAGAGACGGGACCTGGCTTGGATATCTCCCGGCCAGCATTTTAACCAGAGGGCTCTCCGGGCCGAATTTGACAAACTTGCAGACCTGGCCGCCATTCTTACTGAGTCTGCCGAGGCATCTGCCAGAAAGGCAGCAGCATTCTGGATAATTGGAAGAGACTTATGGATGGAAGCTCGCGAGGTTCCATCCTTCAGCTGGGAGTCCAATTGATCCAGCCAAACCATCATGGATCTGGCTGCGCACGTGGCTGCTATTGCTGGCCTTAGGGCGCCTGCTGACATCTCCCATGTGCCCTTTAGAAAGGAATCTGCCTTTTTATCTAGGGGGTCTTTAAGGGAGGCCATATCGTCGAAGGGTATAGATGACTTTTTGGAGGCCTTAGCTACCGCTGCATCCAGCTTGGGGGCCTTATCCCATCGACTTATTACTGGGTCCTCAAAGGGGTATCTTCGCTTGAAAGCAGGCGGCATAGAACCCCTTTTTTCCGTTTTTTTCCACTCCCTGTCTATCAGGCTTTGGACTCTTTCGTTTAATGGAAAGGACCTTTGCTTTCTGGGGTCTAGACCCCCGAACATAATGTCCTGGGCAGACAGTTCTGTCTTTTTTTCTTCTACCCCCATGGTTGACCTTATGGTTTTAATTAAGTTATCCATTTGGTCCAAGGGAAAACAGAACCGGCTGGAATCCTCTTCGGAAGAAGAAGAGGAGGCCGAGGACTCTGAGGAGATATCTTCCCTCCTAGGGCCGACTGAAGATTCTGAGCCTGAAACACTAGCCCGTCTTCTCTTAGAAGAATCTTCTTTTGATAGGGCTTTTATTTCAGTCCTGATTAATTGCCTCAGGTCTGTAGCGAAGCTTGGAGCTTCTTCCGCTACCTGCATAAATAGGGAAGAGTGTAAGAGTCTGATACTCCACTCATGTTCTACCCCTCATCTCCGTCCCTACCGTCTGTCTCACGCAAGACTGACACAATCTCTTAGGGTGGCCATCTGGTAAGGGGCAACTACAGAGGGCACATTCCTTGTGCTTCTGCTTCCCTGTGGCCTTCTTCCCCTGAGAATCAAAAAAACATAAGGGGACGCTGCATCAGGGTACATTCTCGCAGATCTCTTACCCTTGCAGATGAGGATAGGTACCGGATCATGGGGGGCTGCAGGAGGATCCTTTGGCCTAGAGGAACTACTGTGGCTCCCACTCGAACGTCCCTCCTTCTGTCTCTTAGGCTGGTCACTGGGGTGCTTTGCCACGGGCTGCACCTCTTGTGGATCCATGGGGGCTTCTGTTGTGTCCATCGCTGGGCCTCCAGAAGCACCTCAGCAGCAACGCCTTCTGTCTTAAGAAGGCTTCCCCTCCGGATCAGCAGGAGCTCCGTCCGGTGTTCGGGCCCCCCATTGGACGGCTCCCCGCGATCCTCCCCCTCCCCTCCAGGCCTGCCCGGCCCGCTCAGGCGGCGGGCGCGCATCGGCGCGTGTCCTCCACAACCGGAAGTCGACCGGCATCCGACTTCCGGTTTCGGCGCTAGGCTCCGCCCCCTCCGCCGCGTCACTTCCGCCGCGCGACAGAGGCCGCGGGGACGCGCGGCAAGGGGCTAGCACTGCGCCACCGGCTCGGAACCGCCGCTCCCTTTGTGGGACACCGCCGGCGGTGCCCGCCCGAACGGACCGCACCGCCCCGGGGGAAGGAGACACAGGGGGACACCGCTTACCTCACCGGCCCATGGAGAAGGCGCCCACCGGACCCTGTCTCCGCCTGCTCTTACCACTGCCGTGGAAATCCTACCCGGACCCACCGTGGCGCATCCAGGGCCCCCAGCGAGACCGAGGTAGGAGAACCCCCCGCTACCTGAGTCGGTCCGCTGGGCTGGGAATTCGGTTATCCATGACGGACGATCTGTAGGGAGTTCTGTCCTTCTTAGGAACAGGAAACCAACTGATGCGTGGGAGAGGTGCCGCCCTTTTGTATCTGTAGGTTTTCCTATTCCTAGGAAGGGCGGATCCCTCTCTCAGGTGGTGCTGTCATGGACGACCGAATAAATAAGCAGAAATTCCCCGAACTTCAGCAGTGAACTGCTCAACACGATCAGACAATTTCTTAGTCTCCATTAAAGAAAAAATCCTCCTATGACCCCCAGAGAAAAAGTGGAAAAAATATATAAAAAATTCTGACTTTTTTTTTTTTTTACAATTTTTTCCTTCTTTAGAGTACCCTAGAATCTACAGTTTGGGCTGGTGATTCTGTTATGATTTGGTCACCGAGGAGGATAGCCAGGGAATAAGCTAGGCAACCAGATAACCAGAAAGGTTGGTAACTTAGCGGATTGCAGACCCCTAAAACTAACAACACAACTAGAATTAGCCGTGGGACGTACCTACGAAGCCTTAGATGCCTCGGCACAGCCAAAGAATTAACTAAGTCTAAAGAGAGAAAGGGGAAAGCTAAACTGCCCCGGAGTAGAACCCCAAAGGAATAGATTGCCCCCAAACATATATTGCTGGTGAGACAAGATGAGGCACAAACACAGACAGAAAATAGAGTAAGCAAATGATGGGCCCCAAACTGTCTAGATAGAACAGGACAGGAAAGATACTATCTGCAATCACGCAAAAAACCCTAAGGCTACGTTCACACGTAGCGGAAGTCCCGTCATCGCAGTCATTCTCGCAAAGGAATACTGGGACCGGAAGATGCCGGGAGTGTGGAGAGAGGCGGGAAGGCTGTGCGGGACGCTGGAAGGTGAGAATAACAATATATTTTATTTTAAATTCTATTTTTTACAGAACAGCCCAGAGTACAGTCTCCTCTCCTCCGGACTGTGGGTACCATCTGCAAATGTTCTGCTTACTTTTCGCATGGTGGGCACACCCACATGCAGAGAGTAAGCAGAACAATGCATTCCTATGTGGGCGGAATCGCCACGATTCTGCTAAATTAATGAGCATGCTGCGTTTACCGTGAAGCGATTCCTCCGTGGAAAAAAATGCAGCATTAGCACAGCATTGCGGAATCCCATAGGATTGCATGGGATGCTTATTTTTTGCGTTTCCGCCGCAAAATCGCACGTTTAAAACCACTGCGAAAATGTGAAAAAAACGCGACATGTGAACGCAGCCTAAGAAAAATCCAACACGTCTGATATGCAAAAATACTGAGGCCACACGACCTCTCCCCCACTAAATCAGAATTCTGGTGTGAACTGGAAGCAAAACAAAACAAAAAATACTGATATAACGGGATTAGCAATACTGAACAGACTGACATGAGCTGTGGCATATGGAACGGGGTCCCGCACAGGTCCCAGCAGGGGACAATGCTGAACCCACACAGCAAAGCAGAAAGCAGAGAAAGGCAAAAACTGGATCAAATGCAAAAAGATTCCATCAAACAAATAACTTATCTGAATAATGCAGGACCAAGCAAGGGGCAAGCGGACTTCAAAATGCACAGGAAGAAAACCAAATCACCTGCAACAACTGAGGGAAGCTTGCTCAGTTAAATCTTCCCAGTCTGTAACACCTGACCTCCAATCATCCTCTTCAGGTGAATGACTTCTGTCAACCCGACCAGCTCCATTACCTGCAGCAACCACCAGAGGGAGCCCAAACTCAGAAGGCATGTCAAAAGTGTTCACAACAGACATCTCTAGGTGAAGTCCTTCATCTTTGCTTCTTATCTTTCATCCAGCACAGACCGCTATCATGTCTTCAGCCAGAGCTCGTCTCTGCAGGAAATAACAGTTATCTAGAGCTCCACTTGCAGAACACATTACTTAATTTTTTCCCAACTTCTACACTACACCAGATGAAGAAAAAAAGGTGACATAGTGTCGCTCTGCACAGTAACACAACCTCCCCCCATTTAAAACAGTATCCTCAAAAAATAAAATAAATACATCACTGCAGTAATAATATCCCTTAATTAGCTCCTATGGTAATAATATCCCCCATCATGGCCCCAGTGTGTCTCATTCCTGGCTCCAGCCATATTTTCTCTCACCCTGCCCTCATGAGTATCCATTCTGTCCCCATATGATCTCCCAATCCTGCCCCATCTGTCTAAATAGTATCTATCCTGCCCCATGATCCTGCACCATGTGTCTCCTGTTGTGAGTTCATTTTCTGGTCCACCAGTTGTGAGTTCTCCTTCCAGGCTCCCTCTGGTGGTAACTGGAGGTAGTGAGGCTGATTTAATCAGTAGACATCTGCCACCTGATAATGAGGATGACGATTGGACCTCAGGAATCTCAGACTGGATTTAAGACAGCTGACGCCCTGGTCTGGTGCTGGTGATTCCTTCTGGCTTGTCAGGTCTTTGTTTTCAGCTCTGTTCCAGTCATCTAAAGCTAAGTTTTTCTGCTAATGTTCACACTTGATTTTGTTGGTCTATTCAGTTTTTTGTGTGGTCAGCCAGCCCCAGCTGGGGCTGCGCCAAATTTCCATTCTTATTTATCTGTATTTGCCAATTTGCTTTTTGTCCCTTATTAGATTTACCTCTTTTTGCTCTGTCTCAGAATATTTCAGAGTACTGATATAGTGGAAGAAGTCTAGTGACTTCAGGGTGAATTTTGCTATCAGAAGTGTTGGACTTTATTTTTGTAGGGTTTTTTGCAGACAGCGTCTTTCCTTTCCTATCCTTTCTTGTTAGTTTGGGCCCCATCGTTTCCTCGGCCTATTTTCCTGCCTGTGTTTGTGCTTTCATCTTGTTTCACCATCAATACATGTGTGGGGGCTGTCTTTCCTTTGGGGTCTGCTCTGGGGCAGTTAGTTTTCCCCTTTTCTTACTGCAGGCTTACAGTGGGGAAAAAAAGTATTTAGTCAGTCAGCAATAGTGCAAGTTCCACCACTTAAAAAGATGAGAGGCGTCTGTAATTTACATCATAGGTAGACCTCAACTATGGGAGACAAACTGAGAAAAAAAAATCCAGAAAATCACATTGTCTGTTTTTTTTTTCATTTTATTTGCATATTATGGTGGAAAATAAGTATCTGGTCAGAAACAAAATTTCATCTTAATACTTTGTGATATATCCTTTGTTGGCAATGACAGAGGTCAAACGTTTTCTGTAAATCTTCACAAGGTTGCCACACACTGTTGTTGGTATGTTGGCCCATTCCTCCATGCAGATCTCCTCTAGAGCAGTGATGTTTTTGGCTTTTCGCTTGGCAACACGGACTTTCAACTCCCTCCAAAGGTTTTCTATTGGGTTGAGATCTGGAGACTGGCTAGGCCACTCCAGGACCTTGAAATGCTTCTTACGAAGCCACTCCTTCGTTGCCCTGGCGGTGTGCTTTGGATCATTGTCATGTTGAAAGACCCAGCCACGTTTCATCTTCAATGCCCTTGCTGATGGAAGGAGGTTTGCACTCAAAATCTCACGATACATGGCCCCATTCATTCTTTCATGTACCCGGATCAGTCGTCCTGGCCCCTTTGCAGAGAAACAGCCCCAAAGCATGATGTTTCCACCACCATGCTTTACAGTAGGTATGGTGTTTGATGGATGCAACTCAGTATTCTTTTTCCTCCAAACACGACAAGTTGTGTTTCTACCAAACAGTTCCAGTTTGGTTTCATCAGACCATAGGACATTCTCCCAAAACTCCTCTGGATCATCCAAATGCTCTCTAGCAAACTTCAGACGGGCCGGACATGTACAGGCTTAAGCAGTGGGACACGTCTGGCACTGCAGGATCTGAGTCCATGGTGGCGTAGTGTGTTACTTATGGTAGGCCTTGTTACATTGGTCCCAGCTCTCTGCAGTTCATTCACTAGGTCCCCCACCCCCATGATTCTGGGATTTTTGCTCACCGTTCTTGTGATCATTCTGACCCCACGGGGTGGGATTTTGCATGGAGCACCAGATTGAGGGAGATTATCAGTGGTCTTGTATGTCTTCCATTTTCTAATTATTGCTCCCACAGTTGATTTCTTCACTCCAAGCTGGTTGGCTATTGCATATTCAGTCTTCCCAGCCTGGTGCAGGGCTACAATTTTGTTTCTGGTGTCCTTTGACAGCTCTTTGGTCTTCACCATAGTGGAGTTTGGGGTCAGACTGTTTGAGGGTGTGCACAGGTGTCTTTTTATACTGATAACAAGTTTAAACAGGTGCCATTACTACAGGTAATGAGTGGAGGAAAGAGGAGACTCTTAAAGAAGAAGTTACAGGTCTGTGAGAGCCAGAAATCTTGATTGCTTGTTTCTGACCAAATACTTATTTTCCACCATAATATGCAAATAAAATGAAAAAAAAACAGACAATGTAATTTTCTGGATTTTTTTTTCTCAGTTTGTCTCCCATAGTTGAGGTCTACCTATGATGTAAATTACAGACGCCTCTCATCTTTTTAAGTGGTGGAACTTGCACTATTGCTGACTGACTAAATACTTTTTTCCCCACTGTATTTAGTCCTCTGGCTGTGACGAAGCGTCTAGGACCATCGTAGGTATGCTCCACGGCTGCTGCTAGTTGTGTGGTTAGGATCAGGGATCTGCAATCTGCATAGTTACCAACCTCTCTGGTTTTCTGTGACTTAGCTTGTTTTGTTTTTTTTCTCCTCGGTGACCCATTCATAACAGTCTCCCAATCTGCCCCTGTGTCTCACATTCTGCCCCCTCCTGTGTCTCACTGTCACATTCTGCCCCCTCCTGTGTCTTACTGTCACATTCTGCCCTGTGCCTCACATTCTGCCCCCTCCTGTGTCTGTCACATTCTGCCCCCTCCTGTGTCTTACTGTCACATTCTGCCCCCTCCTGTGTCTCACTGTCACATTCTGCCCCTCCTGTGTCTCACTGTGACATTATGCCCCCTCCTGTGTCTCACTGTGACATTCTGCCCCCTCCTGTGTCTCATTGTCACATTCTGCCCCCTCTTGTGTCTTACTGTCACAATCTGCCTCCATGTCCGTCCTGCCCTGTGTCTCACATTCTGCCCCATGTATCGCATTCTGCCCCCGTATCTCGCATTCTGCCCCCGTGTCTCACATTCTGCTCCCGTGTCTCACATTCTGCCCCCATGTCTTGCATTCTGCCCCCATGTCTCACATTCGTGCTCCCGTGCCTCCATATTTGCCCATGTGTGTCTCCAATCCTGCCCCCGAGTCTCCATTCTGCCTCTGTGTGTCTCCATTCTGCCACGGCAGGTTGGAGACATGGTCCATGCCCCTTTCAATAGCAAAATAAAATAAAAACTTTCTTCTTACCTGGCCACGCTCCTGCGGTGAAGATGGAGCTGCTCCTGTGTGTGGTGACGTCATCGTCATGTGATCAGTGGGCGTAGCTGATCAATGGAGAAGGCCTGTGATAATGATGACATCACCACCAGTCCTTTCAGCACTTCTGTAGCTTTTGAATGTCGGCAGTAGTGATGGGCAGTCCAGCTCTTTTTGGTGATCCAGCTCTCATGGCTCCGCTCACCAAAAACAGCCGGCTCTTTTTGGATCCTAAATGGATCCCTATTGCATATGTGTTCAGGCTCCCAAAACCCCGCCCACCTACTGCATAAAACCTGCCCACTTTCTAGGAACCAATTAACTTGCTGAGTAGGCGGAGTTTTGTTCAGGTGGGCGGAGTAACGTCTGCCAAACACTGGGATTTTACGCCCAGTGAGAGCCATTCAGGGATTTTAGTGGCTCTCACTGAGGTGCTGGATCACATCGTTCACAGCAGGGAGCCGGCTTTTTGTGTCGGATCATTCGCGAACGACATCACTAGTCGGCATGCCCGGCCACAGCGCACACTTGGGGCCTGACCGCAGCGCACACTTGGGGCCCGCCCGATGATGCACAGCACTTGGGGCCCAATGATTAGAAGCACAGGAGGGAGGCCCCTGACCTGCGGGCCCCCTTCTGTACTGCTGTTAACCAGGCCCCATACAGCAGTAAGGGCAGTAATGCCCTGATGGCGGCCCTGTTTGTACTCACTCAGCTGTGGTTGCAGTAGGCACAGGAAGCGGTATTGCTGATATGTCCAAACAAGTTTATTAAAACTGCATAAACCGCTCTGGATAGCCAAAACAAATGAACAGCCTTTTCCAGCTCAACGTGAAAAGTAAACAGAAAAATAAACAGTCCTTATAGTACTGCCGATCCGCCCGCTCAGGTCAGTGTCTTTAGCAACACACACTGGAAGTCTCCACACCTCCAGCCACAGACACTGAATGAGACATTCGGCCTCCATTTTATTAGCCAAACCACTCCCTGGGGTTGGGATATGTGAGCGGTGATCCTCACCCATCTATTATGACCGTTTTTAAAACTCGGTCCTGGAATGGCCTAATAACTTACTTAGCACTATAGATGCTGGAGCATACTTCCAAGCTCTCATAACTGTAGCTAATAGCCGCGATAACACATATCTCCCCTTAAGGACTCATCTGGCGGACATCTTACAGAAGTTAGGTTGTTTTAATAGCCTATAGACACCAAAAAGTGTGAGCTCACTTATATATATGCCACCATAAAGCAAAAAAACATATTAGCAACACCAAAAATAATGCTTTCAATGAGTGACTATTAAATGTATAAAGTTTATTGATTACAGTCAATAAAATCAGAACCACAAGGAATCATTAAAAGAATAAAATACTAATGGGGAATGACACAGAACAGGAGAATAGTGGGTATGGCTAAATATGGCAAAATATATAATGCATAAATACAGGGGCATAGTATTACAATTTATAAAGTGCAAGTGCTCATATCAAATGCATACAACAAAAAAATTATATATGCAAATTGTTGTTTAAAAATACAAAAACTGCTTAGTCCATAGGAAAAACCAAAAGGCACAAGTGTAGTAAGTAAAAAAAAAATAGAAATCATATAAGCATAATACCACTTAGTATTAAGGCCTCCGGAATACACTTATGGTTAAAGCAGGTAAGCATATATAGAAAAAAAACAAAATAATAAACTAAACCCACAGAAAATATGCAATAAATATAGTTACCTATAAGAGCTGCAAGCCGGGAACCCACCAGACCCGACGTGCGTTTCGCTAAGGAAAGCTTCTTCCAGGGGTCAACAAAGCTTTAGTCTGCAGTGTGCTTCCTATAAGTGTGCATTATTATTATTTATTTATTTATAAAGCACCATGGTGCTGTACATGTGAAGGGGTAACATGCAAATTACAGATATCACTTACAGTAAACAAAGTAACAATGACAGGCTGATACAGAGGGGAGAGGACCCTGCCCTTTCGGGCTTACATTCTACAGGATCATGCAAGTGTGAGATATGAATTAATCCAGAAAGACATATACAGACTGTACCCTGCCATCTGCCACCATCATACTCTAACCGGCATGTCTATTTGTCTTTTCTCCCTACAGGTACGTCACCCAGCTTTCTCTACAGCTTTCTTCACATACTGATCTTACCTCTGCTCCTAGTATCCACATGGTATATTACCCAGCTTTCTACGCAGCTTTCTACACAGCATTCTACACAGACTGTTCTCACCTCTGCTCCTAGTATCCATGTGGTATGTCTTTCATCTAACCCCTCCTACACCCAAATGTTATTTCTGAGCTTGTTTACTTTGGCTTGATCATATGCATCTGTTCACTCTTAATTGTCTGACCAAGATGAGCATAGACCACTCCTCTCAGCTTCACACCTGATTCCACTTTGTAGAACATATATTCCATAGCACAAGTCTGCCAAGACTTTAGTCTGCAGGATGTATCCTATAAGTGTGTATCATACAAGTGTGAGATATGAATTAATCCAGAACGCTGTATACAGACTGTGTCTTGACCTCTGCCACCATCGCACTCTAACCAGCATGTCTATTTGTCTGTTCTCCCTACAGGAACGTCACCCAGCATTCTATCCAGCTTTCTACACAGATATCTACACAGCTTTCTACACAGACTGTTCTTACCTCTGCT
The DNA here is from genome assembly GCF_039654945.1 of Dendrobates tinctorius. Lineage (NCBI taxonomy): Eukaryota > Metazoa > Chordata > Amphibia > Anura > Dendrobatidae > Dendrobates > Dendrobates tinctorius. Next base: position 9,822,397 of record NW_027361785.1, read on the forward strand.
CCTAGTATCCACATGGTACATCACCCAGCTTTCTACACAACTTTTTTCACAGACTGTTCTTACCTCTGCTCCTAGTATCCACATGGTATGTCTTTCAACTAACCCCTCCTGTACCTCAGTGTTATTTATGAGCTTGTTTACTTTGGCTTGATTATATGAATCTGGTCCATTCTTAATTGTCTGACCAAGATGAGCACAGACCACTCCTCTCTGCTTCACACCTGATTGCACTTTGTATCACATATATTGCATAGCAGAAGTCTGCCAAGACTTTAGTCTGCAGTGTGTATCCTATAAGTGTGTATCATACAAGTATTAGATATGAATTAATTCAGAACGATGTATACAGATTGTGCCCTGCCATCTGCCACCATCGCACTCTAATCAGCATGTCTATTTGTCTATTCTCCCTATAGGTATGTCACCCAGCTTTCTCCACAGCTTTCTATACAGATTTCTACACAGACTATTCTTACCTCTGCTCCTAGTATCCACATGGTACATCACCCAGCTTTCTACACAGCTTTATATACAGACTGATCTTACCTCTGCTTCTAGTATCCACGTGGTTTGTCACCCAGATTTCTACACAGCTTTCTACACAGATTGATTTTACCTCTGCTCTTAGTATCCACATGGTATGTTACCCAGCTTTCTTCGCAGCTTTCTACACCGCTCTCTTTACAGACTGTTCTTCCCTCTGCTCCTAGTGTCCACACAGTATGTCTTTCAACGAATCCCTCCTATACCCCAGTGTTATTTATGAGCTTATTTACTTTGGCTTGATCATATGCATCTGTTCACTCATAATTGTCTGACCAAGATGAGCACAGACCACTCCTCTCTGCTTCACACCTGATTCCACTTTGTAGAACATATATTGCATAGCACAAGACTGCCAAGACTTTAGTCTGCAGGATGTATCCTATAAGTGTGTATCATACAAGTGTGAGATATGAATTAATCCAGAACGATGTATACAGACTGTGTCTTGGCATCTGCCACCATCGCACTCTAACCAGCATGACTATTTGTCTATTCTCCCTACAGGAACGTCACCCAGCATTCTTTACAGCTTTCTACACAGATATCTACACAGCTTTCTACATAGACCGTGCTTACCTCTGCTCCTAGTATCCACATGGTACATCACCTAGCTTTCTACACAACTTTTTTCACAGACTGTTCTTACCTCTGCTCCTAGTATCCACATGGTACATCACCCAGCTTTCTACACAACTTTTTTCACAGACTGTTCTTACCTCTGCTCCTAGTATCCACATGGTACATCACCCAGCTTTCTACACAACTTTTTTCACAGACTGTTCTTACCTCTGCTCCTAGTATCCACATGGTATGTCTTTCAGCTAACCCCTCCTGTACCTCAGTGTTATTTATGAGCTTGTTTACTTTGGCTTGATTATATGCATCTGGTCCATTCTTAATTGTCTGACCAAAATGAGCACAGACCACTCCTCTATGCTTCACACCTGATTGCCTTTGTATCACATATATTGCATAGCAGAAGTCTGCCAAGACTTTAGTCTGCAGTGTGTATCCTATAAGTGTGTATCATACAGGTATTAGATATGAATTAATTCAGAATGATGTATACAGACTGTGCCCTGCCATCTGCCACCATCGCACTCTAATCAGCATGTCTATTTGTCTATTCTCCCTACAGGTATGTCACCCAGCTTTCTCCACAGCTTTCTACACAGATTTCTACACAGACTATTCTTACCTCTCCTCCTAGTATCCACATGGTACATCACCCAGCTTTCTACACATCTTTATACACAGACTGTTCTTACCTCTGCTTCTAGTATCCACATGGTTTGTCACCCAGATTTCTACACAGCTTTCTACACAGACTGATCTTACCTCTGCTCTTAGTATCCACATGGTATGTTACCCAGCTTTCTACGCAGCTTTCTACACCGCTATCTATACAGACTGTTCTTACCTCTGCTCCTAGTGTCCACATGGTATGTCTTTCAACTAATCCCTCCTATACCCCAGTGTTATTTATGAGCTTGTTTACTTTGGCTTGATCATATGCATCTGGTCCTCTCTTAATTGTCTGACCAAGATGAGCACAGATCACTCCTCTCTGCTTCACACCTGATTGTACTTTGTAGAACAAGTCTTCCAAGACTTTGGTCTGCAGTGTGTATCCTATAAGTGTGTATCATACAAGTGAAAGATATGACTTAATCCAGAACAATGCAATGTACACAGACTGTGCCCTGCCATCTGCCACCATCGCACTCTAAATAGCATGTCTATTTGTCTATTCTCCCAACAGGTACGTCACTCAGCTTTCTACATAGACTGATCTTACCTCTGCTCTTAGTATCCACATGGTATGTCACCCAGCTTTCTACCCAGCTTTCTACCCAGCTTTCTACACAGACTATTCTTACCTCTGCTCCTAGTATCCACATGGTATGTCTTTCAAATAACCCCTCCATTACCCCAGTGTTATTTATGAGCTTGTTTACTTTGGCTTGATCATTTGCATCTGGTCCACTCTTAATTGTCTAACCAAGATGAGCACAGACCACTCCTCTCAGCTTCACACCTGAATGCACTTTGTAGCACATATATTGCATAGCACAAGTCTGATAATACTTTAGTCAGCAGTGTGTACTGTATAAGTGTGTATCATACAAGTGTGAGATATGAATTAATCCAGAACGATGTATATTGACTGTGCCCTGCCATCTACCACCATCGGACTTCCTCAGGGAAGGTACCAGGAAGGGCACCGAAACGCGTAGGAGGAAATAAAGGAGTACACTGCTACAACATCTTGTATCCCAGGTGATTTGTGAATCTCGGCAGCGCGGACTGCAACACACCCTGCTTCCCACAACTTTCTGAAAATTCCTAAACAGGCTGTTGTGAAGGGACAGGGACGTGGACGTAGGGTCGTTGGTGCCCAACAAGGCACAGAGTCTGGGAGACCGAAGAAGGTTGATGCATCTAGGTTCCTGGCGAAATTTCCCGGTCTGGAACGTAAATGGGTCTGGAAGCCAGAAGAACAAGAGCAGATACTGTCTTGGATGGCTGATAAGGCCTCATCGAAATGTTCTAGCAGCACCCAATCGTCCATGACAAAAGAGTCTACTGTCTATACAGATAACGCTGGGTCATCCTATTCTCAACCTGTTCCTAGTTCATCAGCTGGTCAGGAGTCACAGGAAACATTTGACCTCAACCTTGGTCACTCTGAGGATCTGTTTGATCCATTTCCTTGCATTTCCTCTGGCCTCTTACCACGCGACATTGAAGAGGAACGTGAGGGGTATCGTCTGTTGATGATGGCCAAATATTTGAAACCCCACGGCCAGAAGAAAGCCACTTTCACCCACATGATATGCCACGTGAAGAGGTGGAAGCTGATGGTGATGACACACAGTTGCCATCTGGCCAGTCGCCAATATCAACAAGGAAGGAGTATGACATGGACATCGAGGTGGTCGATGATGAGACCACCGATCCGACCTGGACCATTGGCACGCATAGCCCGCACAGAGGATGAAGGTGGATACGTAGCACCAACAAAGGCACCAAGGGCTACTGGTTTGAGCAGAGTGCGAAGTGTTTCAACTGATGCCAAGAGCAATCCCTCTGTGCCCCAAGTCAAGGCAAGGGTGCGTTCAGCCGCTGTCTGGAAATTTTTTTCCAATAGTCCTTCTGAACCAAATGTTGTCATCTGTAGCATCTGCCATACGAAGAGCAGAGGCCAGGACAAAGGCAACCAAAGCACCACCAGTATGCGGAAATACATGGCAGCCAAGCACCCTAGTCGGAGGGCTGAACAACAGGGTACCAAATCAGTGTCTGTGACTGCAGGTCAAATCACTGCCATGTCGCCTGTGTTAGGCGTCGGATTCCTGTCGCTGCACAGAGGGAACCCCGAGCCTTGCTTCTGGCGGTCTCCCATTCCTCTACAATCGCAGAGGAGGCTGCTCAGCAGATTCGTTGGTCCTGGCACTCTGCCCAGACTAGCTCTGTGGGTTTGGTTGCTGCTGTTGCTGCTGCCACCTCTGGTCCAGCTATATCAGCGCATGCTGGTCAGCAACGAGCTACTCCAGGGACTAAGTCCTCCTTTCGGTCCACTGAGCATGCCCGTGGGATGATCTCTCATTGGAGATCAGAGGTCACATGCTCAGGTCCTTCTCCAGCTCGGATTGGACCATCAGAAAGGTCAGGAAGGTCCCGGAAGGACGCGGCTATAAAAGGTTTGCATGGCCGCTCGCCCATGCGCTAGTATAGACTGCATTACCAGACTATGAGGAGTGAGTGATTATTCAAATATGAATGTCTCTGGTGACTGACTCATTTGAAACCCCTACCCTTGGTACGCATGTATTGTGCAGCCTAGCTTGTTAAGCGCCCAGCCTTAGGTGTAGGTAGAGGGAGAGTCTGAGACTAACATCAGTGTCCACCGGTGGCTCTGCACACCACGGGGCACGTGCTCGATACTCCACCTTAGTCAGCAGCTATAGTGGCGTCTGCAGGTGCGATGCCGCACGCTCAGTAGGTTTAGAGGGACTCAGACCTCATGTCCTTGAGGCTGAGTTCTGTGACCACATACTGAGCGCTCTCTTGCCGAGTGCTGTGATTTTAACAGGCTCCGGCATTTCTGTTCAGTGGTGGCGCGGCTGTGTCTGTGACAGAGTTCACTTCTGTTCACACTGGGTGACGTTAACCCATGTGTGACCTCTTGTATACCGCTTTATACTTCCGCCATTACTAAGCAGCAGTTTACCACCCCTGCACAGTGGACCTCGGGCTGAGAACGCACCCTACTATTATTTTACTATTTGGTGCGTTCCGCCAGCCCTAACAATATACTAGCGCCAGGGTCTGGCTAGTAATGGCGGACGAACAACGACTGCAACGGTACATCCGGCAGCTGGAGGGCAGGCTGGCGGCTCTTGAGCGCTCAGCCTCAGCTGTGGATGTTACCACAGTCACAGTTCAGGCAGCCACAGAGGCTGTCTTCCAAGACCTTCACACCGGCGGAGAGGAATTGTTGCATCTGGGACAGGGAGTTCCTAGCGATGAAGTTGGCCTTCTCGGAGTGGAGACACCTCCTGGAGGGGGCTCGCCACCCTTTCCAGGTGTTCACTGACCACAAGAACTTGGTATATTTGCAAACAGCCCAGCGGCTGAATTCTCGCCAGGCCAGATGGTCCTTGTTTTTCTACCGGTTCCACTTCATGCTCCATTTTCTCTCCGGGGAGAAGAACGTCCAGGCCGATGCTCTCTCCCGCTCCGTGGTGTCATCGGAGGAACAGGAGGAGGAGCCTCGGCTGATCGTCCCATCCGAGAGCCTGAGGACAGTGGCTCCGGTCGCCCTTGAGTCAGTACCTCCGGGCAAGACATTTGTCCCTGCCCATCTGCAATTGGAGGTCCTCTCTTGGGCTCATTCATCCAGGGTGGGTGGACATTTCGGGACAAAATGGACCTCTGAGCTTCTGGCGAGGACATACTGGTGGCCACATATGGCCCGTGACATCAGGGACTTTATTCAGGCGTGCGTCTCTTTTAATCGTTTGTCAGGGATTTAATCCGAAACGCGCGTCGGGGCTGTGTTGCTCGTTAACCGGCGGTCCTCAAACGTATACACCTTCATTTGTCTTTTCTCACTTCCTTGCTGTTTTTGCACTCAGCACTTTGCACTTTATATATATTTGTATAAAACCTTACTATTGTTGTTATTTTTGGTTATACTTATAAAAGAGATTTTTTGTTTCCAGTGCACGTGTCACTTTTATTGAGCCCATATATGGTTTATTTGGCTCTTTACACTTAATTTTCACACCTATATGAGGCAAATATATGAAAGGAGAAGTTGTATTTACATCTTTTATATATGAGGACCGCTGTGGTTTCATCAATAACCTATAAAGGTATATATATTTCTAATAATATGAGCACACAGTGCTTTTGTATTTTATTATTCATATGTACCACTATTGTTAAATAAAGGTATTTTAATTATATTATGATTTTATTATTTATTTTTTATTTATTATTTTTATTCTGACCATAATTTCGGGGTTTTCCTTTGGTTTAGTATTCAATCCTGTGGACGAGACTATATAACCGAGGAAAGGCAGAGAGGATTTCTCAAAGAGACATTTTTCAAATTTAGCATAAAGTCTGTTCTCCCTGAGTCTTTGTAAGACCTAACGTACTTGCCTCCGATGCGAGGCTAAATCTGCAGAGAAGATCAAGATGTCTTCCAGTTAGACAACAACACATGTATAGAGCAGATCTCTGAAAATATTGTTTACGAATTCCTGAAAAACTGGGGGTGCCTTATTTAGGCCGAAAGTCATTACCAGGTATTGGTAGTGTCCATCCCGGGTGTTGAAAGCTGTTTTCCACTCGTCTCCTTCACATATACGAATCAGGTTGTAGGCCCCTCTGAGATCCAATTTGGTGAAGATCTTGGCCCCTCTGAGACCATCAAACAGCTATGAAATAAGAGGTAATGGATACCTGTTATTTACTGTGCTCTGGTTCAGCCACCTGTAATCGATACAGGGCCGTAGGGATCCGTATTTTTCTTCACAAAGAAGAATCCTGCCTCTGCTGGCGAAGATAATTTCCGGATAAATCCTCTGGCAAGGTTCTCCTGCATGTACTCAGACATGGACTGGGTCTCTGCTTGAGAAAGAGGATAGATTCGCCTCTGAGGAGGAGTTGTTCCGGGAAGCAGATCAATCGGACAGTCATACGACCTGTGCGGAGGTAGTCTCTCTGCTTCCTTTTTCCCGAAGACATCAGTGAAGGCCCAGTAAGAGGAAGGCGGACCCGGCAGGGCAGTTGGCTGGACTGGAGGTGGAATAGGTTGAACAGGGATGATACACCGATCTGAGCAGGAGTCTCCCCAGCGCAGAACCTCTCCCGTTTTCCAATTTAAGACTGTTTCATGCATCCAAATCCAGGGTAGACCTAAAAGCAAGGGGTGAGACAAACCAGGCAAGACATAAAGACAGATTCTTTCCGAATGCGTTAGACCTACCCGAAGTTCCACTGGTTCAGTCTGGAACCGGATGGGCTCGGTCAGGGGTTTGCCATCCATGGAAGTCACCTGCAACGGATCTGGAAGACGCTGGACTGGTATCTGGTAACGTTCCACGAACGCTTGCTGGATGAGATTCCTGCCAGCTCCAGAGTCCAGGTGACAGAGTTCCGAAAATTTTACCGTGCCGAAGGACACGGAGACCGTTATTTGCAATGATGGATAGAGATGTTCCTTATCTAGGGTAGCCTCTCCTATTTTACCGTGCCGAAGGACACAGAGACTGTTATTTGCAATGATGGAGAGAGATGTTCCTTATCTAGGGTAGCCTCTCCTACAGACCCTAGGCACTGGAGTTTTCTGACTTCTTTGGGCAGGAGCAGATCAGATGCCCAGGACCGCCACAGTAGAAACAGCTCACCTCCAGGCGACGCGCATCCTGGCGGCGGTTGGCCAAGCTTACTTGATCCACTTCCATAGCATCTGGGGATGAAGATGAAGTCGGAGAGGCTGCAGGTTTTGGTGAGCCAGAAACCAGGCAGTAAGGCCTCTTATCATGTTTGGTTTCCTTGAAGCGTTCCTGAAACCGCAGGTCTAACCGGGTTGCCAGGGATATCAGGCCATCTAAAGTTGTGGGCACATCCCGTCCCGCCAGCTCATCCCTTATTCTTCCCGACAGACCTTCCCAGAAGGTGGCCATTAAGGCCTCGTTGTTCCAGGATAGTTCATAAAAAGGGTACGGAACTGAACAGCATACCAGGCCACTGTAAGAGCCTCCTGGCATAGCCGGAGAAGAGCAGAAGCTGTCGACGTGGCACGACCAGGTTTGTCAAAGGTCCTGCGGAATGCTTCTAGAAAAGACTGGAGATTATTAACCAGAGGGTCCCCTCTCTCCCACAGCGGATTCAACCAGGCGAGGGCCTCTCCAGCAAGGTGAGACATAATGAAGCCCACCTTGGCCCGATCAGAAGCAAACATATGCCCCAGGAGCTCAAAGTGCAGCGTGCACTGGTTGATGAACCCCTGACCTTGAACGGGGTTGCCATGGAAGCGGGTGGGAGCCTCCAGGCAGACAGTGTGGAAAGTGTAGCTCATAAAGGCAAACTGTATGGAAGCCATATACCATACGAGGCTTATTTATGGCATAGCATGGACAGATATTTTTATGTTAGAGGGCATTTAAATAACATCCTTATCTTTACTGCCACCTTTGTCAGAATGTACTGCAGTAGACTGAAGGAGGTCTGCAGCTTGGTTCTTGTATTCAAGTACTTATAGTGGTTTTGAAGAGGTGTTCATATCCTGATGGTGGTACTGGTGCTGCATTCATGGATTGATGGTGTTTCTGGTGCCATATTAATGTACTGATGGTGGTTCTATTGAGATATTCTTGTACTGATGTTGGTACTACTGACCTATATATTTACTGATGACAGTTCTGGTGCCAAATTTGTGTACTTTTGATGGCTCTGGGTGTTCTACTTCTATACTGATGATGATTTTGGTTTCATACTCATATATTGATGATGATTCCGTTGATGAAGACATCACCAGAACAACCCTCACTACATGAATACGTCATCAAAACCACCATCAGTACATGAATATGTCACTAGAACCGCTATCAGTACAGGAATACAGCACCAGAACCACAATCATTTTTGTCGCATGTCTGACACAAACACCATTAGATGTATCCCATTATCTATAATGGAGTCTGTTTAGTTTACATTGGGATGACTGCAAAATGCTGGACACCTTAGTTGAAACCAAATGGCCCCCTATTATAGTTATATTAGTTTCCATTACTATCCTTGGGTTTCATATTCTAAAACATAGGATCTCAGGAATGAATATCGCTATTTGTCCATGGTATCTTATAAATGGTCCACAAACCATGAATGATTCTATATCTAACTGTAGATTTGCATTTCCTGTTAAACCTCATCCGTAAAGTATACATTTTTAATTTTGCTGGTATTTTTTTGTGAAAAAGATAACACTTCTAGTGGGAGTGGTCATCAGAGGCTGTTACCTTACTTATCAGAGGGTTGTAGTGCGTTGGGGGTCCTGTTACCTTATTCTCTGACCCTTTCCTTTGCTTGTGGGCGATGGGGAGGGCGGCATTTGATTTATCTGCCTAGAGAAGCATACTTTTGGCCTTGACATACATTCCTATATAATTTATGTTTATTAAAATTCTGCTCCTTTTCCCTGATATTCACATTTGTATTTTTATTGTTTATTGCTTGTCGTCAGTGGGACCAGTTATTGTTGCTGTATTGGCAGATCATGTTCAGCACCCAAAAGCTTTTTTCAATGGATCTTGAAAGCACTGCACTAAGCCTACTGGGATCGCTGGAGCATTCTGTTATCTCCCGATCATGGCCATGCACTTCTAATGATGCAGAGGAAAAGCTACCTCAATCAGTAGTATCAGGATCACATAGATCGGGTCAAGGGTACAACAATGTTGCTGGTCCAAACTATCAACCAAACAGAAAAGCCTGCACCCCACCTCCCCCCAGTTATCACAAAGTCAGCTAGTTGAGGAGCTGTGTAATAAAAGTGGAACCAACCCTCCAACCACTCATTTAACACAAACAAAATTTGCTACTCTAGCATGTATGTGTCCTTCAACTACTTAGTTGTGTCAATTAAAAATGATTTTACTCAATTCCTGTAACTCCATCATGTGCATTTAATGTTACATGGCATGTTGTGTTGAGCATGAACAGCATACAGTTTAGTAGAAATTATATTACTGTACAATGGGACTATGTTTGTGTGACTTGTAAATTTGTCCATTGATGCTGTGTGGCTGTTTCTATAAATGTTCCAAAAAAGGATTCATTCTATAGCTAATTTTGTTTTTGCTTTATTTTCACAAGATATTCCTGAAGAACAGACACATGGGGCAAAGACGGATGTGGCAATATAATAGTATGTAACCAGAATTTGTAAGGTTAAAGAAGGATCTAGTTTTTGCCTGTCTCCACTTCTGCGCTAAAGACAGACATGTACTGTGAGCCTGTTGTGTCCTAAGCTGGTGCACCTGGTGCTTTATTTTTGGGGCACTGGTCATTTACAGGTGCAAGGTCATTCCAACAGCTGGACGTGTGCATGGGCAGCCAAGATACCATGTATGTGCATCAGCTGTGCTGGAGCTGAGCAAGAGAATTCACAGCTCAGAATGTTAAAATGGATTCCCACAGTTGGTTTACATATAGCTTTACAGCTCAAGGGGATCTTAACCTGTTATCTGCAACTCATGAGCAAGAAATATGTAGCCAGCGGATATAATGGACATGTTTAGAACGAACCACAGATCTTACATGACCATATAATGAGTCAATGTAAAAGAAACTAGAAGAGCTGTGAAAAGACTGAATTGTTCATTAGTGCGTGCACCTTGCAAAAGGACTTTGCCATTTAAGTGGCTCACAAATTGAACTGTCTCAGCTAGAGCCAACCAGCTGCTGCCCAGACAAAAAAGATCATGGAATGCATCACACACAGCGTAGAGACACATGATAGCATTTAGTTTACTTTTATACATATTGTTAGTAGGGTTGAGCGATACCATCCGATATTCAAAAGTATCGGATCGGAATGGATCGGCCGATACAAAGAAAGTATCGGGTATCGCCGATTCCGATACCGGAAGTCCCATTAAAGTCAATGGGACAGAAATATCGGAATTAAAAAAAACCCTTTCGGGAGGGGGGAAGAGTGTGGGCGGTGCGTGGGCGGACACTGTGCGTGTCTGTGTGTGCAGGTGGGGTCTGTGTGGGCTGTCGGTGGTCTGTACGGGCCTGCCGAGGGCCTGTGCCGGCTGCCGGTGGTCTGTACGGGCCTGCCGGGGGCCTGTGCCGGGTGCCGGTGGTCTGTACAGGCCTCTTGGGGGCCTGTGCCGGCTGTCGGTGGTCTGTGCCAGCTGCCGGGGATCTGTGCCGGCTGCCGGTGGTCTGTACGGGCCTCTCGGGGGTCTGTGCCGGCTGTCGGTGGTCTGTGCCGGCTGCCGGGGGCCTGTGCCGGTGGTCTGTACGGGCCTCTCGGGGGCCTGAGCCAGCCACCGGGGGCCTGTGCCGGCTGCCGGTGGTCTGTACGGGCCTTTCGGGGGCCTTTGCCAGCTGCCGGGGGCCTGTGCCGGCTGTCGGTGGTCTGTGCGGGCCTGCCGGGGGTCTTGTGTGTGTGCAGGCATCGTACGATGGGTCTATAAGTCCCATCGGGAGATGCCTGCTACACTGACAGTGATTGACACATTAGCCAATGATGGGACAGTAGTAGTCCCATCATCCGGCTAATGTGTTGAATGTAAAAAAAAAAAAAAATACATACTACATATATACAACATTCATACAACATACATACTACATATTACATACATACTACATATATACTACATTCATACAACATACATACATACTACATACATGCTACATATATACTACATTCATATAACATACATACATACTACATACAACATACATGCTACATATATACTACATTCATACAACATACATATATACTACATACTACATACATGCTACATATATACAACATTCATACAACATACATACATACTACATACATACTACATTCATACAACATATATATATACTACATACATGCTACTAGGGTTGAGCGATACCATTCGATATTCAAAAGTATCGGATCGGAATGGATCGGCCCGATACACAAAAAAGTATCGGGTATCGCCAATTCCGATACCGGAAGTCCCATTAAAGTCAATGGGACAGAAATAACAGAATTAAAAAAAAACCTTTTGGGAGGGGGGAAGAGTGTGGGCGGTGCGTGGGCGGGCACTGTGCGTGTCTGTGTGTGCGGGCGGGGTCTGTGCGGGCTTTCGGTGGTCTGTACGGGCCTGCCGGGGGCCTGTGCCGGCTGCCGGTGGTCTGTGCCGGCTGCCGGTGGTCTGTACAGGCCTCTTGGGGGCCTGTGCCGGCTGTCGGTGGTCTGTACGGGCCTCTCGGGGGCCTGTGCCGGCTGTCGGTGGTCTGTGCCGGCTGCCGGGGGCCGGCTGCCGGTGGTCTGTACGGGCTTGCCGGGGGCCTGTGCCAGCTGTCGGTGGTCTGTGCCGGCTGTCGGTGGTCTGTGCGGGCCTGCCGGGGGTCTTGTGCGTGTAGAGGCATCATCCGATGGGACTACAAGTCCCATCCGGTGATGCCTGCTACACTGACAGTGATTGACACATTAGCCAATGATGGGACAGTAGTAGTCCCATCATCCGGCTAATGTGTTGAATGTAAAAAAAAAATACATACTACATACATACTTCATATATACAACATTCATACAACATACATACTACATACGACATACATACTACATATATACTACATTCATGCAACATACATACATACTACATACATGCTACATATATACTACATTTATATAACATACATACATACTACATACAACATACATGATACATATATACTACATTCATACAACATACATATATGCTACATACTACATACATGCTACATATATACAACATTCATACAACATACATACTACATACGACATACA